>NC_048414.1:14373575-14386190 GCF_013103735.1 Etheostoma cragini
AGTAGAGGTGGGCTGACTCACAGATGCTTGCGAGTGTAAGGAAGGAAACACAGTAAACTATTCCACAGGATTTCCTTACAGGAAGTGGCAAAGAGCACACACTCCTAACTAAACAAACCAATACTACTAATGTTGAACGCTCTAAAACGCTCTACAAACAGTAACTTCTCTAATACCTGGGTACGATTAGAAACATCTGCTCATTTCCATCTCCAGTGATTAGAGGGCTAACAAGAGAAGTGAGTGTTAACAAACTGTAAAGGTGGAAAATGTCCATGTATATATCTGAAATACCCTAATTTGATAAGCTGTAGCACAATATAGCTCATGTAATAAAAAGACATACCATGTTAAGTAGAAGAAAAAATGTTGAGGATATAAGTTTCCGGGTCTTACCTGGGTGCGTGGTTAATGAGCGGCTGGACCTTGTACTTGGGGAACTTGTAGGACTTGAACTCGTCCATAGAGGATATTCCAGGCCAGCTGTCTTCTGTGGGAGTGCCTGTGGAGGGACATTTAATCGGCCATGTTAGTCAGGCGTTACCGTGGCAGCTGGAGGGGCTTTTCACGCTGCCAGAGGGGCTACATGCCAGAGTTAATGCGATTAAAGGCTCATATTAAAAGTTTGAGTGCTCCCCGGTCTGCAGGGGGCAGCACTGACCTAGTAGCCTGAAGATGAGGTGCAGCTCGTCCTCCACCGTGGAGCCCGGGAACAGGGGCCTGCCGGCAGCCATCTCGTAGAATATGCAGCCCACACCCCTGACAGGAAGACACAGACACAACTGATTAGGTCATAAATACATGTCAAACTGGAGCTGAAAGACAAATCCAAATTAACTTCTGTATTTATACTACCACTAACTTTTCCGATCAAACTGGCCGGTTTCAATCTGTCCAACTAATGAAATATCAAAGGAAGAGGCAGGAATTCATTTAAGAAAGCCTTTAAGTATAAGGGAAAGCATTCATGCTTAAATTCCATAATCATTCCACATCAAAGTGTCTTTACTGTAGATCCGGCCACCTGTCTGCTGCTGCTCATTCCACAAATCACTGAGTTTGCAAGACACAAAAAAATGAAATTCTTTCTTCTTGACAATTATATTTGCTTCTGAACCTTCACTGCGCTCAGTCATATGGACATAAGGAGAGATCTGCTAGGGGTCTAATATGTGTTTAACAACAGTTGCAATCATCCCTGATGAGCCCCACTCACCACATGTCTATCTGCGTGGAGTACTCAGAGGAGCCCAGCAGCACGTCGGGAGGCCGATACCAAAGTGTTACTACCTCGTTAGAGTATGTTTTAGTGGGCACAGATTTAGCCCTCGCCAGGCCTGTGGAGCAGGAAATAAAAACAGATCCAAAAGGCACATTTAGTCCAAACTTTATCTGAAAAGCTTAATTCCAAAATGCCAAATATTCATTCATTGGATTTTAAATATGGCTCAATTGTATAACACAATATTTGCAAAATATAAAAATGTAAAATACAGACGGATGCAGCTTTTCACTTTTGATCCAAATAATAGACAATTCGTGACACAAAAGAATCGTAATGGGATTATTAATTGATGCAAGTACTCTTTCTAGTTTTTACCAAAGTCAGCCAGTTTGAGCTCCCCTCTGTCGTTGATGAGCAGATTTTGGGGCTTTAGGTCTCTGTGGAGAACTTTCCGTTTGTGACAGTATGCCAAGCCTCGCAGGATCTGGAACAGAAAGATCTGGAGAAAGAGATGTTTTAAATGAGCAACTATCATATTGGTAAAATCAGTTTCAAATAGTGGTGCTGAATAAATGTTACTACAGTACAAGCAATTCATCCAAACCCCTCTGAAATATAGATCATTCACAAGAATAAAAAGAATTCTGAACTGATGCTTATGAAAACATAATATGTACATGCTCATTTTAAAACACCCCAACTTGATTTTTACAAAGCAGTTTAAGTAATTTAAAGCAACATTACAAAAAATTTCAACAAAATTCACACAAAAAAAGTAGATAGTTGTGGTAAAGTGAGGTTAAGACAACACATTCCCTCCACTGCCTAAACTCCACCACCAGGGGGCACACTAATAGTGTTACTTGTATTGACACCAGCCACCACTGTGTCATGGCAATTGATGAAGTTGGCCTAGCCAGCAGGCAGCCTGCAGAGGCTCACCTTGACATTCTGCATGCTCAGGATGTTCCCACAGTCGTCCATGTACTGCTTGAGGTCTTTGTCCTAGACAAGAGACAGAAGGAGGTCTTTAGAAGAGCAGAAATGCTACAGGCACAGTAACAGTCATGCTCCTGTATTATCTTCCTCATCTTTACAGAGGGTCATGAATAATAATGATGTAAAATCTATTAATTTCAGCTTCCGTGCACAGAAAACATGCGAGTCATGCAGGAAGGTTGGCTGAGGTTTGATCGGTCTCACCAGGTACTCAAAGACCAGTGTGAGCGACTTGTCTGTGTGGATGATATCGTGCAGCGTCACAATGTTGGCGTGTTTCAGGTCCTTCAGTAGCGACACTACGAGAAAAAAAAGAAGGGACAACTGTAACAGTGAGCATGTGGTTACATTGATTCTCTTTAATCTGAACAGTGACACTTACTTTTGCTCCATATCTAACTCTCTGGGTTTACGTTGATTAAGCCATGGGAGGTTTCTTTAGAAAGCCTTAGGTCATACACAAACATCCTATATCCATAAAGAATACCTCAAAGATTTAAATAATCCACAAAGTCACCAAAACAAAAAGATAAAATACCGTGTTCAAAGAAAAACAAAACACAAGGACACAGAAGGCCCAAGATACAAAAATCACTCTCCTTGTAGAACTTCTTTCCGTTAATTGGTCTAAAATTCTCATTCAAGTAACCACAATGCATTTCACAGGGGAGGAGGGCAACCTGTAGTTTCAGGCACTTCAATTAAGTTATTTACACTAAAAGCACCAGACTTCAAGTGTTTTATTAACTGTCACAAACAGAACTAGGACATGTGTCAGTGTGCATTTGTGTGAAAACAAAGATACCTTGTCACAAACTCATAAACACTTCCATGTAACTGAGATAACAGTTTAACCTTAAACTGTCTACAGTTTAACCTTAAATTGTAGTTCAACCTTCGACCTGCTGCAGGTTCCTGCAATTACTTTTTATGCAGTTTAGTGTTGTGACACACTTTTCTTTATAATATACAGTGTGTGTGTATATATATATTTTAGCACAAAATAATACATTTGTGTGTTGGTAGATTATTTCTCTGTGGAAACAATGCTTTTCTGGAAATGGATCTTCTACCGTTGGAAAGCCTGTTTTACAAATGGTGCCCATTTTTAAGGAATATGCATTTGTGGGACAAGCAGCAGAGCTTAGCATGTGGGTTGCGCCCATGAAAAACTTGCCAAATCTTCTCTACCAATGCCAAACAGATTATTCTGCCATTGACTTGTTTTTTGGTGGATTGGATGATTGACGTTTGAAGAAACAAGACATTTGGCAATTTAACAGTTTATTCATTACACAAACAGGAGCTTCAGCAGCGTGTGGAAGAACTCTACACAGCCTGGCACCTCCTCCTTATGCTGGTCACACACTGCTGTGGGATGGCATCCCATTCTTCAAACAACATTTGTTGCAAGTCAGCCAACATGGTTGTGTTGGTCACTCTGGCACGAACAGCACGCCCAAGATGATCCCACAAGTTTTCAACGAGGTTGAGGTCAGGACTGCTGGCAGATCATTCCATCCTCTCCACTTCCAAATTCTGGAGGTAGTCTCTGATAAACCCCGCCCTGTGGGGGCCAGCGTTGTCATCTTGGAGGATCCCAGACTGTGGAGATATGGGATGGCCACTTCAGGCCAATCAGGCACCTGATCTTCAGCACCTTGGGGTACCAGAAGCTCAAAACAAGAGTCAACAGCAACAGTAAGCTGAAAAGCTGTTTGGCATTGACAGAGACGATTTGGCAAACTTTTCATGGCCGCAACCCACAGCTCTGCTGCTCATCCCACAAATGCATGTTCCTTTCAAATCGGGCACCATTTGAAAGGGAACTAAACAGGCTTTCCAAAGGTATAAGATTTATTGCCAAAAAGCATTGTTACACAGATAAATAATATACCAAAAACAACGCCCGCACGCAGTCATAACTTCAGCCTATCACTATTTACACTCATATCCTGAAAAAAAACAGTGGATTAAACAAGTTCAGCCTCCACAAAAAGTAATACATATTAAAGAATACCATCAGAAAATGACAATAAAAGCTTAATGAGTCATTATCTAGGGTTCTGTTTTTATAATCAAAATTCTGTTGGCGAGGAAAAAGAGTGAACTGTGGGTAATGTATGAGATTCCTGGTGCAACGCTGAACCTTTAATACCTTCTCTGATAGCTGTGCACGGCGCCCCCTCCTCGTGCTCCAGTCTGATCTCCTTCAGCGCCACCAGGTTGTCTGTCAGCTTACTCCTCCCCTTGAAGACTGTAGCGTACGTCCCCTGGAGGACAGGACGATGAGGAAAGAGGGGAGTCAGGCTGTCAGGGGTTAAAAGTAAACTCTCGAACTGTGTCTGTATGTGTTGTATCTCTATGAGAACATCAGCACCTGTGAAGTCAAGGTAAACGGCGAACACACACACACGCACGCACGTACCTCTCCCAGTTTGTCCAGTTTGACGTATGTCTCCAGCTTCCCAAATCCAATTTCTGACTGGAGGAGAGAAAGGGACAAACAGCATTAATGAGAGTAGAGTCTTTATTAGCACTGACAAGCTTACAGACACAACGGCAAATCCTTATGACGGCCTTGCAGCAACAGAGGAGGGATGGAAGGAGGTCACACAGTCAAAGCTAATCTCATGTGACAGTTGACTGTTGGCTTTTGGCTTTCACAATGTGTTTGTTTATAGTGAAGGGAAGGCAAACTTTAATTATAAAGCATGTTTAATACACAATGGAAAACTCTAATGGGCGTTAGAGATCCAACATTAGTCAAGTAATTAATTAGTCAATCGACAGATAGTTCTTTGGCAACTATCTTCTGCTTATTTTTTAAGCATAAATGGCAATGTTTAGCTGGTTCCAGCTTCACCATTAGATGATTGAAAGCTATTTAGTAAGCTGAAGATATTTGTTTTAGACCATTGCTCGAATAAATCAAGCTATCTAAATAGATCTCCTTGGGCTATGGGTAATTCCAACAGATTCTGACAGAAGTGAGATTCTAAGGTAATCTGGAGTCCTTAGGAAAGCTTTTGTTTCTTGCAACTAGGAGCATAACAACTAAAGGCAGCTTAACAGACGTTAAACCCTACACCATGAAGACCAGTGCCAGATGTGCCGAGAGGTCTGTGTGGAACACGTATTGAACAAAGCCATTTAGTGCTTTTTAAACAACTCTGCAAGGAAGCCTGTATGCAAATGCATTGGATGGGGGGAGGCACAGTGTTCATACATTTCCTCTATTCGGGTTTTGACAGATGCACATTTAAAGTAAAACCACAAGCCAATTATTGAGGCTGCTGACAAAGTGAATGCTGGGACGTTAACACACCACAGGCTGAGAGGATGACATAAGACGGGGCAAGGTGTGAGCCCACTCTCACTTCTGTTTCTATATGCCTTAAGAAAAAAAAACTCTCACAGCTGTCTTTATGTTCCGCAGCCTTTCCCTGACGGCCTTTCTGGTTCTATTCCTCTATATCTGCAACCCATTCTCCTCTACTGTCGATTTTCAAATCAGAACTTCTCGCTCTCAGATGTGGGCAGGAAGTACTCTTCATAAGCACAGTTTGGAGTTATCCACATTTCACAGGGGAAGTATTTGTTTTTGGTTGGAAAAAGATGGTTGTCTGTGATGGTCATGACTGTTATCTAAGGTATCTAATATGCTTTATTAACCCCAAAAAAGACAAATGTTCATCAACTGGTAGGGACGTGAGGCAAAGATAATGCTTGAGGTGAAAGGGACAGGTACATGCCAGATTTATGAGAACAGGAAGTCAAGTCATTGTCCTGTAGTCTGGTTCGCTGATTTACCAACATTTAAAACCCTAAGCTCACTAACTTTGCCTGTCTGCTGTTTGGTGCTGAACAGGTAGGGTACAGAGGGTTCATTACATTTTGAAAACTGAATTTTGTTTAATTTGTATTGATCATCTATTTCACTACTCACTGCCACTTTCTAGTTTTCCTTCTCTTTTTTTACCAGCACACTTTTCTTTTTTGCCTTCTCTCCACTCCCTCTCTCTCTCTCTCCTTCCATATCTTTCCCTCTTTTCTCTCTTGGTCTCACCAGTGATGCTCTGCGGGAGCGTCGGCTCAGCGGCTGGTCAAAGGACGGGCTGCTCAGCTGCAGCTTCTCCAGGTAACCGTCAGGTATTCGGATGTCGGCCGGCAGAGACAGACGTTTGTTCAGGTCCTGCACACGCACAAATGGATAAAAACAACAGAGAACCTAATTGAAAAACAGTGTCAACATGATGTTAAACCATGAAAAAACAGGAGTTAACCCTCAGCAAACAGGGTAAGCTCTGAATAAATACCAGTGATTGACAAGAAAATGGCGGAAACCCAAAGTAAACAAGTAGAATCTGTAGTAACCAGTCAGATTTACGCCTCACTGGTCAACAGAGAGGGCTGTGTGTGTATAAATACACGTGTGGCAGATTTGCGTTGATACACTTTTGTGTAGCCGACTTGGGTACATAATAAAGAAGGCTGGAGCCCTTTAAGAGTTTGAGGTTAAGTCTTTCCCAGAGCAACAAAGTACTAAAGCATGATCTTAATTACTTGTTATATAAAATCAAACAGGCTCACAATATAACGTCTGGATTCTTCCCATCATGCATTTCCTCTATTTGTTAGATTACTGTTAATCCGGCCTCCCTCTCTCTCTCTCTCTCAAGCTGCTTTAAATCTTTCACTCCCTCTGAAGTAACATTGGACACTTAGTAACACCCTTCCCTCCTCACCAGCATACAACAATATGCAACTTTGAACTTTCCGCTTTTCAACAACAAGTTTTCTGATAAATCGGTAACCAAAGGTGACTGACTCGTGAATCCTTCAGCCTTTTGTTCGAACCATAATAGTGACTCAGTTTTTTTGCCCCTGCTATAGCTGACAGATTTGGACATGCGGTCAGTTTTATAGGAAGTAATGTTTTGTTTTTTTAAACTTCAGTAATTAGGACACACGCACAGGGCCGTTAACAAATGAGTTAATATGTGGACATGTTTGTTAGAATTGTTACTCTGATGCAGTGTAACAAACAGATTTAGCTGCAGTGAAGATGTTTTGTTTTGTATGATTATACAAATATTGTTTTGGCAAGGACCATGTACAAACCAACAAAAAACGGTGTGTGGTTCTTACCAGAATGATATATTCCTAATTTACATCTCAATGCTGTGAAGCTAAAACAATTTGTTGATAGTTGACAAAACATTCCCCCACCCCAATTTTAATCATCATTATGAGGCTACAATGATTATTGGGTTCATGTGACTATTTTGTCGCTTATTCACTTGACTTGCTATGTCTATACATTTTCAGAAAAAAGGCTAACGTTTCCATTATAAATTCCCAGAGCCCAACTTTATGTCTACAAATTGCTTATTTTTTCAGATCAACAGTTCAAAACCTAAAGATAATTCATTTTATTGTCATATAAAAAAAAACTGTTAATTCTCATTTTGCAGAAGCTGAATGATAAATCAATTATTAAAATAGCTGCATCTTAATTGTTTCAGCTCTATATTCATGGTGAAAATCTACCTGTCCTGTCCTGCATGTGTATTTTGAATGACTTTATATCCAGCTTTGCTGGTCTGTAGTTTCCGTGAATCAGGATTGGTGCTTTGTCCCCAGAGCAAGTGATGCCATTCATCACCTAACCCTAACCCCCCTAAAGACTACCCCCGCCCTCAAATCAAACCATCCTAATCTGTTACAACAGGGGCCCATCTGGGCCGTATTACAGTAATCCTTGTGATGTAATCCCAAAACAGCACTGCTTCCTCTCCAGTTAGAGACATACAATCCTCTACCTGAACACTGACGGAGGGATTTCCTTACTCTTCACTTCTCTACTTTTTGTTCTACTGTCCCTCCTCTGAGTGTCACATCAGCACAAAGGCAAAGAATGAGGCCACACAGTGATCTTGCTGTTGGATCACTTCATCAACAACAAGCGCGATGACGCGGCCAATCCCGCTACTCATACCAACACACACAACGCACAGAGTGTTTGTTGGGCAGCGGGAAAGTATGGAAACTGTGTGCTTGTGTACACGCTTCTGTCCAAATGAATTTCTTCACGCTGTGAAAGAGTCACAGGAAGCGTAGGGTGTACTGCTTGCACACACTGTCCATACGAAGCGAGAGGTGATGTGTCATGTCTCTGTGTGTGGGGTAGCCTCAAATGAAGTAAGCTGCTTAACTACGCATTTAAGGTAGTTTTTTTCTTTATGTGCAGTCTTGCATGCTCAGTTTGTCGGTGTAGCTGCTGGTATCTGCTCGTAAATCCCCAGAGGTCAAACCAACCAATAAACACTGTCGGAAGGAAGGAAGTGTGTGTTCTTCAATCACAAGACGTTTCCTCGCATAATCACCCAGCATGCACCCAACATGTGTGTCACTGGCAAGATGTTAAAATCAACCACAAAGCAAAAACACACATACAATACAATAAAAAAGTATGTCTGCTCTTTTTGTTAGATGTTGCATATTTTATTACATTTTAATTTGCTTAAAGGAGAATTCCGGTCCGGTGCAGTGATTCCTTCTGAGTGAACACAGTGAATCTGACTGACTAGATGTAAAATAAATGCATGAAAGTTGAGCTAATTCAGATGTGTTTAGTTCCTGTGTTGATACTGCAAGGATCGCTTCGGGACGTCTACAAACTACAGCACAGAAAAGACATACAAACATATTTTCAAAAATAAGCATATGCTTATTTTTTTTAAAGTAAGTGCTGTAGTACAACTAGCAGGAAACAAGTTATAATTGAGATATGTTTGGAGACACGGTCTTATTTAATCATTAAATTGATAGCCTACATATTTTTGTTTTATTTCTTTTCTGTGCTGTAGTTTGTAGACTGTCCCTTAGCACTCAAACCGCCATCTTAACACCGGAAGTAAACACAGCTGAATTAGCAGAACTTTCATGCATTTCTTTCTGAGTTCACTGCACATAGGTAGGCGCTTTGAATGAAATTCTTTTTAATGATGCCCCCCATCATTAAATGGGGGGGGGGGGGGCAGCAATCCTAACAATGGAAACTAAACCTTTAAAAATATTAAATGATTAGATTTCTATTGCCCAAACAAATCTCAAGTAGGTTTCTTCAGTAAGTTTTGAGAATATTACATGTAATGACAATGTAAATAAAAATGTGGAAGGTCAGAAGTTCATTGTCATCCTCTTTTTCACTTTCACTATGAAACTGGACAGTCAGTTGTACTGACTCAAATCCCATTAGTAGCCATAAAGGTGGATTAAAGGGACTTTTTACCTGGCTTTGTTGTAAAGAGAGAGAGAGATAAAAACAAAGTTTCCGAGCTATTGTTTAAAGTCCTCAAAACAATCCAAACATCATGTCAGAATGTATTGATTATGTTGAAAACTAAACAAATGAAAGAAGCATCAAACACTTGTCACTTTCTCCATCTGATTCTATTTAGTTTAATAATCTGATGTTAGCCATTGTCAAACATCTGCAAAATTCAAGAAAACCCCACTGAGCATACTTTAGCTATTACCTTAAAAGGTAAAGGCTAAAGGTAACATGAAAGCCCTCTAAGACAACAAACAATCCTCATAATAATAATAATAATAATAATAATAATAATAATAATAATCATCATCATCCCGGCCACAAGTCTTTCCATAATGTTTTGACATGATGTAATACCAGAGTCGTCAAAATCGGCCCTTTACTGAATCAGTGCACGAGTAAAGAGAGAGTGAGAAAGTAAGGAGGGGGGTGGTGGTGAAAGTGACTGTGTACAACAGATTTTAAAAGTATGTTCAGTCGTACAGTATGTGGAGTCACTGTGTGCATATGTGTGTGTGTGTGTCCCACGCTGAGATCTCGTGGGCAGCTGAAGATTTCAGTGTGTTCATGACACACTATGAGAAACAGCCTACGCTGAGTAACAGCATGGTGCTCTAATGCACACACCATTAAATACCAAAGGTCCATTATAAAACGTCCACATTCCTTTACTTTTCAGTGAATTAATTAAAGCATTGCTTCAATGACATTGTGGAGGCTCAACCACTAAGAAAGGTAAATCGCATGATTCATAACAGTAGCATATCCAAATGTCAACGGTTGTGAATGCAGCAAAATTACTCATATCCCACACAACATATCCACCATTTAAAAAACGCTATGCAAGGAGAAAAAAAAAGTTTGAAAACTAAAAAGAAATAATCCCCACCTCTGCCGAGATGCGTCTGTTCCCTCTGTTCCGTAGACAAACACCCGTCGGCGACTGCACCTCATCGGAGGAAGTCGCCGATGCCTGGTCACTCTCCCCATCCGAGCCCATCTTCAGGTTCTCGTGGACAATATCTGGAGTAGAGAAAGAAAGAAAAAGAGCTTGATAGAATATGATAGAGAGATCAGGTCTGTGGAGGACAGGTAATGACTTCAACAGGAAAAGCAAACTCTGCTGGAGACTTTCCCAAGTCCGTCTGTATCTGGCTTTGTCGAGCAGAAGATACAAAAAGTGTGTTAGGTTTAATAAGTCTGACTGATAGATTTAATTTATTTCATTGTCACTGGGCCTTACAAGACAAATCCAGAAATCACACTGTAATTTTCACATGCCAGTGAAAGATTCCTAGATATAAAGCACATTTGCATCTCCTTTAGGCGTTATGCTTATATTAGGGAGCGTTGTGAATTTAAATATTGTATCTAGGCTCAGAATCTAAGCTGCTGGTTTTCTGGAAGTGTGATTAAATTTAGTCTATTTTTTAACAAATGGCTTATTGTGTGACTGTACATAACACTGGAATGATTCTACTGATATATGCCTCTAGCAGGGGTTTGTTTGAGCGCATGCACTGTAATAAAGCAATCTGTATGTAGGCTCAGCTGACTCAGTAGAAATGTGAAGTACAAGGATTTTACATGTAGTTCTACATTCTACATGTGGACTTTTAATCTAGCAGCTAACACACCCAAAGGTACAGTACATGTGCATTCCAATATTCTACCTATTGACACAAAAGAAATCTCCTGTACTAAACCTCTGTTTGAAGTCAGCGCAGGAAAGACAAATATCAAATGTAATCTTCACAGCCTGTTTGTGTGTGTGGATGTCTCACCGAGGCGACTGCCATTGCGAGGCATGACCATGAGAGAGCCCAGACCTCCTCCGATGACGCTCTGAGGCCGTCGCAGCGGAGGCTTTTTAAAGGAGCTTGTGTACTGGTGGAGGAAAGAGTGGACACTGTGGGCCGAAGGAGGACGACCATTTCTCACCATGGGCTCTGTGGAAATCAACATTTTTCTTTAGAAAAAACATTTATGTACATATTGATGCACAGTGTTCTATGGTTGACTAATCATATGAGCCTGCTTAACACTGAATTAATGTTACTGGTAACAGAAATTTTACAACAACATTTACAAAAAACTGTTTTATGTTAATATGTCACATCCTTGCCAATACCTGAGCCGCGTCATAAGAACAGCGTCAGTTTGTATGCTGATAGGCTAATAGAAAAAAAGCACATGAAGGAGAATGCTGCTCCTTACACACGCATAAACCTAGAGGCCCAAGATCCAATCCCACCAGAATTTCCTCTTTTGTCTCCCCCTTTATTCTTAGGTTTTGTACAAACTAGTTCTTATCCAGCATTATCTTACCCAAAATCATCAACAAACTGGTCAATGAATTTCACACTCACTTGATGGTGGTGGGAATTTATTCAAAAAGTGCCTTTCGGAGAATGTTTGTGAAAAACAGACTTTGTTTCTACTTAAATGATGCTCAAACTCAAAAGCACACATGACCAATTATTTTTCTACAGAATCATTTTAGAAAGTTTTGTCTTGGAGTATACTATATGGTGCCATCTTCCAACCATTCACTACGCATTAATCAAAATCAAGTTGGCTGAAAACCCAACTACTTAATGTTAATTGGAAGGTGGTAAGGATTTCTGGCATTTTGATGGCTAACAGACTCAAATCTTTCTGATGCCTTTACTATACATTACTTACATAGTTACATAGCGTAAGACACATAACAAAATAAATAAAATAATCGTCGTCATATAAGAGGTTTTAACTTGTAATCCACTGATGCAGAGATTTGAAAGTAGTATCAGTTAACTTCTGTCACTTAGTCAATTGCATGCTGAACAAATACTTTTCCACTTATAGCAAGTTTCTATAAATGGATGTGAACAAGAACACAGAATTGTCTTTTTCACTGGTTTAAAAACAGAGAATCAAAAAACCGAAGACAACAGGGTGTTTGAGAACAAAGAACTGTGCCAACGACCATTAAAAATGAAAAATAAAGAGAGAAACAGAGAGAAAAGTAAAGGACTGATGAATTGCTATACAACAGATTATATATATACAC
>NC_048414.1:14386290-14406380 GCF_013103735.1 Etheostoma cragini
TATAGTACTTGTCCTGGCTATACAAAAAAAAAACAATGGGGAAAAAAAACAATGGGATTTGATTCAGTCTAATCTTTATGTGTTGGATTTTTCTAAAATATCAGATTCCTGAAGCCTGCGATTGAAACAACGGTTACCTAACTGCAAAGCTGCAGTTAGAGCTGGGGCAGTTACATTGTGGTCTGTTCTCTAATCCAGTGTGACCCTTATACTGTAAATAGTCAATATCAAAAGTAGAGAAGTGAGAGACTCAAGAATGAAAACAAAATTCTTCAGCAGTGTGTTTTGCCTGGAGAAAAGGTTTCGTATACTGTCTGACCGGGGAGCATTTGTCTAAAAGCA
Organism: Etheostoma cragini; assembly: GCF_013103735.1. Taxonomy (NCBI): domain Eukaryota; kingdom Metazoa; phylum Chordata; class Actinopteri; order Perciformes; family Percidae; genus Etheostoma; species Etheostoma cragini. The sequence continues at coordinate 14,386,633 of NC_048414.1, forward strand.
AGAAAGGAGCTGACAGAGGTGAAAGATTTATTGTGTATAGAGTAGCAGCTCCAACTAAAACACTAACTGTTTAGCCGGCAGGCAGAGACAAAAGGATACTGTAGGACATGTGCAACAAAGGCAGTGAAGATTAAGACGAGAGAGAAGACAACGCTTATAGATTACCAGAAAAGGAAGATGGTAATGGGGCGGATACATTGATTTGTCTCTGAAAAACAACATGGAAAGGTATTTTTAGGTGTTTAAGGTGCATCCTTCCTCATCAGTGTAGTTCGGCATGGCCCTTTAAACGGCTGCTTCTATTTGCATGTTTGGGTGGAGAGTGAGAGTGGTTAGTGTTGGGGATCCACAAACAGGACTTGGATGCTTATTGTTTAGATTGGTTCTTGTTATGAAATACTTTGGGTATTTTATCTGCTAGATTAGCGGAAATACAGACAATATCCTATATTGGTATTTACTATTTTATTCAAACCTTATCGGCTGCCCCGAGAACAAATCAGTGAATCCGACAGAAAAAATATCCACAGGTGTATGGGGTAAATTTTGTCCGTTAATTAAAATGCAAAGAAATGTGTGATTGCAAACCATCCAACAAAACCTGCCACCCCAAAATTACTATGACGGCAAAATATGACAAAGAGTGTTACATTTGCATGTAAAATCACAGCTTCAACATGACGGTGTTTCACGTCTTTTGTTTTGTGAGTCATTGTTTTTCTTTCACATTGTAGCTTTTTGTTAGCTCTATATTTTGAAATGATGGATATTTTTTGAGGCAGACATCTTAGAATCTTTTATTAACAGACTAAATAAACCCCATACATGTACCTTTTATGTATTGTGAGGTCATCAAAATATTTTATTTCAGTCACTGTAGTCTTGCTGGCATCAATGGGAATTTGTTTTGGGCTGTATAACAGATGACTGAATGTGCTCTCCTTCACTGCGACATCACAGTAACCCTTCCCACACCCGATTAGATAAATGCAACCCCGGACTTGGCTGTCATCAACCATTGGCACTGATTTTCAAGCTGGAGCGACTGTTCAGTTATATCTGTGTTCAACTTGAATAAATCCGAGGAAGGAAATAAGACATGTAGTTGCAGATGTCCCTATCTAAACCCCCCCCCCTTTCACTTTCTGATTTGTCTAGCTTCTAGTTTCCAGGGTCAAGCAATTCTCAGTACATTTTTGCGACTTAAATTTTATTGACAAAATAAAGGTCACATGGTTCAGAATGCCTTTTGAGGTTGATTTGGAGTAATGTGGACGTGCCGGTTTTGTTAAGCAAAGAATGTCATAACGTAACAGTTTTGTAAGCACAGATGTCAAAACTTTGGAACATTTGTTGTGTCCTATATTACAAGCCATGTCATTCATTTGTTATTTTTGTTGTGTTTTTTTGCACTCACACCAACATTCCCTTCTACTCCAATGAGTCATTTCCTAGATTTTTTATGAAAGAACATACAGAGCCCCCATCCAAAGGCCCTTATGCTAACTCTTTTGTTATCCCTGCCTCCCTGGCCTTAGTTATAAGTGTTGCATAATCATAATCAGATCAGGACCAGAATGCTTTCCCCAATCACAGAGTTCAGATCACATCTCATCTGGCTACTCCAGTCTGTCTCCTCTCTACCATCCTGTTACACAGGCTGCTAAAATCCCCCACACACACACACACACACACGCACACAAACACAACATAATTCTGTGTCCCTACTCACCAAGCCGAGAACACTCTGGCCAAACCTGGTGTTAATCAGTATACAAAAAGCTCTTTACAAAGCCCAGTTAGTTCTCAGAGGGAGATGGGGAGGAGGGGGAGACTTGGACGACCTGATTGATTGAAGAAGGGGAAAAAACTTCTCATTTGGACAAAAGACAAGAGAGGAAAACTGACAGCAGGCCTGAAAGACGCTTTGGGTTTGGGGGGACCTCTGGGTGGCATAAAGAGAAAAAGAAGAGCTGAAAGATTTAAAAGAAGAAAAAGAAAAAAAAAGAAAGATTGGGGGGGGGGATGCATCAAGATGCCAGCCTGGTTTCACCAAGTCATCCAAGTTGCCGTGGCAATGTCATGGAAACTCTAGAATGTTTCCAGATCTTGAGCACCATAGCAACAATGTGACAGCATATCGAGTCATGCTCCCTCCTTCACTCCCTGCGGATTTTTTGAATATCAGCAGTGTTAGGCTGCTGTGCCCCTCTGCTTTTATTGACACCTTAGAGGCGACAACCTTCAGTAGGATCAAGATGACTCAACGACAATCTTTGCGAGTGTGGAACAGAGTGGTCCTACAGAAACATAAATAGTCATATCAGACACTATAGATTGGTGAAGGTATTTCTGTAAATGTCACATTAACTTGCTGAACAGTCAATGTCAATGACATTGAAGCTTTAGGACAAAAGTAAACCACGACTCCCAACACTCAAGCAAGCTTAAAATTCTGTGGAGTATCGCTAACGGCGAGTTTAAGCATAGATTAGACTAGATAACATATTCAGCAGTTTAACCTCAATCCACTTTCAGATTCCGGTTAGTGTTAGATGCACTTCATTATGAACACTTCACAATTTTACACGTCAGTGTGGTGTTTGAATGAATCTGAATCCCTTTTCTGTTATAAAAAAAAAATGACAACTTGGTCATCTTGGCTTGCCAATAATAAAAGGTTAGACTATAGTGTCCCTTATTCAATTATGCCATTTTTCCACTGCATGGTACCTCCTCAACTCGCCCCAACTCTACTCTACTTTTTTGGTTTTCCATTATAAAAAAAAAGTCCCTGGTACCTGCTAACAGGTACGTTTTAGTACCACCTCAGTCGAGGTTCCAAGCGAGCTGAAGCGATACTAAAAGGTGACTAGAAAACCTGCAGACTGCTGATCTTCGGAGATAATCCTCACCATTCCATACGTCATTGCTAGCAACAGATGGGGGTGTTCTGTACAAACCCGCCGTGTTTAAATAGTTTTTTTTTTGCTGCCTCCAGCTTGTTTCGAAATCAAATGTGTCTTTCGGCTGTGGCAACAGCCACATGCCAACAATGAAAAGCAACACACCTTTGACGTTTTGTGTGTGTGTGTGTGTGTGTGTTGCCATATTACAGTAGTTTCCTGCGACAACAACCAACCATGGTTCGCCTCAGTCATGAGGCGGTACTAATCTGCAATGTAAAAAAGAGGACGAGGCACCGCGGCCGAGTCGAGCAGGAACTATTAATGGAAAAACGCCCTTAGTGATGGAGATTTCTTTTTTAAAGTCACTTAACTGAAGGCCAGTTTTAAAATGCATAACTAATGTAGCATCTCAGAACACTTTTCTTTTTTTATATCATTATTATCATATCAGCTAACAGATGAATGAAGCCAGCAACATTAAAGATGTCTGAAAATGGCTTATGGCATTCTGAATGTGTCAACTGATTCCAGTCACTTGTGGGCCATGGGTCGTGCAGTATTTAGAGCCATTTGCCAAAGATGGAAAGAAAAGGAAGGAAGGAAGTAATGGCCATAACAAACAGAACCATACAATCCTTATGTTATTACCGGTATATTAAAGAACTATGAGAAACTCTTAACAAACTATTTCTAAAACTCACCGCTGTCCTTCAGGCCGTTCTCCTCTATGGTCATCTGCTCTGCCAGCTCAGAGAGCGACTCGTCGATGGTGTGGCTGCCTCGCAACGTCTGAGAGAGACGCCGCTTGAACCGCTTCATCTTCTCCATGGAGCTCTCGGGAAGGGGAGGCCTGAGGATGTCAAATAAAACAACATGTTAGTTGTGGTTGTAACCCATGTAAGAATAGATACAGCTCATTTTAGTTACAGAATTTTATTTAAAAAGTAATGCACAAATAAACCTGAACCTTGTATAAGAACAAGAACTGATGCGTTTCATCAGGTTGTAGCACAATTGCTATTTCCGCCCGTAGTCCATAGGCAGGTAGGTAAAACAACAGTGTTTATGCGGGCCTTGACATTTCATTGACCAAATCTGTTACTGCCTTTAATTCAAAAGAATAAGCCTCACCCGCCTGCAGCCATGTTTCACAATCCCACATAAAAGAATCAAACTGAAATCAAAAGACGTTCCATCACCAGACAACTCTGACGTTAATTATGACTCAGCTCATTGTGGCACATCACCTTACATTCCTCTTCCTGGGAAAACATGACAAGTAGGTGAAAGATTCTTATGGTTGCGTTTAGAGCACGGTCCCTGGCACACCGTACTGTAAAAGCAAATCCTAAACCAGGGGGATTTGCTCCTGAATGGAGCAGGACGAGCTTGAGCCACGTCGAGTCCACATCACACATTCCAGCCGCATTTACTATGTGCATGAGAGTAACTAAATGTGAGAGCTAGAAATAGTGTGTGTGAGAAAAAGAGAGAGAGAGACAGAGAGAGAGAGAGAGCAAACAAAACACAAAAAATCCAAAAGAAATAATAATTTTAACAAAATACAGTCAGTGACCATGAGCGAGAAATTGAAAGAGGTTGACGTTTAAAAGTGTGGAGACCAAGACTGGAACGTGTCTGTACACACTGCCACCAGTATATTAAAACAGAATTACAGTTCCTACATGTCCCAAACATGTAGACCTAAGAACCAAATATCCCGCCATGGTTAGCAGCTAAATGTGTCTTTTCCTGCCACCATACAAGGCTAAATAAGGCTAAATTTTTTTTCTATAATTTATTTTATATTGTTTCAACGTACCATTTAAGGGACATGCACATCATGCGTGTAGTATCAACAATTATATCATAAGTATCCTGTTTACTTGTTTTATTATATCAGATGTATTTACTCCTTGTTGTTGTTTATATGTATGTTTGTTCTTAAGCTTTTGACAACACGGATGTAGTTTTTTTCATGCCAGTAAAGCAACATGAAATTGAAAGAGAGAGAGAGAAAGAGAGAGAGAGAGAGAGAGAGAGAGAGAGAGAGAGAGAGAGAGCGAGAGAGAGAGAAAGAGAAAGAGAAAGAGAGAGAGAGAGCGAGAGAGAGAGAAAGAGAAAGAGAAAGAGAGAGAGAGCGAAAACTCTCCCTGTGACCTCAATGTAAGGATCATGACTCCACTACTACTGCAGATCTGGACAAGTGTCTGTCTGCGACAATGATGACTAAAGCCAGACATGAAAACACACAAGTAGTACAGCCCCTCAGGGCTTGCTGCCTGTTGCCTACTGACAGCCTTTTGTCTTCCAAATATCAGTCATAACCAGAATTCTGTTTAGAGATGCAACTGTTTCACACAGTCAAAGCCAAATAATGAGAACATTGTGGGGGAACAGGATATATGGCTGAAAATAAGGTGGCTCTGCTATGTTGATGATTTGAATTATCAGTTACAGGATAGGTTCTTTCATTGAACAACACTTGCATGGCTAAACATATAGTTATTGGTTGCGGTTACTTCTTTTTTCGTCCATACTGACCGTAAATAGTTGTGAGATTTTAATGTATGTGGTCGCCGACAAAACCCACAGTCCTCACTCTGTGTAAAAAGACATTCAAAGTTCAGCAGAAGGAATTATGTGACAAATTAAGTGGGGATCTTCCAAAGTATCCCTCTTTTTTGAGTTCCCTATTTTTGCTACTTCAGACAGCCTTTTCTTGAACTAGAGCTAATTGGAACTGAAAAAGCAATACTTTTAGAAAATACCTATTTGATTTATGTATTATGCATGTAAGACTCTGGAAGCCTCATATTATCTTCAGCTTAACATAAGAATGTATTTGCATAAAGCGAGGACTGTTCCCTATCTCTTCCATTGGAATTGCAGCAGGGAGGGATTTCTTTTTGGCGAGTGTGATACAAAAATTTAATTCAATTTCCAACAATATGAAACAGAGAAAAGCAGCAAATCGTCACATTTGAGAAGCTGAAAAAAAAGAATGTTTAGCGTTTGTGCTCTAAAAAGAACTTCAGTGGTTGTTGTTAATTATTTCAGTGGAGATTGGGAGAAGCATTGGCTCACACTGGCAAAAACATTTGACTTGAAAAAAGACAGAGCAGAGAAAGAATTACAATAACAGAGACCAAAAACCTTACAGCGGCAGCCAATCCGAGAGTAAAACTGTTTTTCAAACATGGCACCTTGATTTAAAAACTTAAATTTTGCATTAAAACAGCCCAAAGACATCTGTTTGTGAAGTTACAGATGATTCAGCAGCTGCATGGCACATTTCTCACCCCGGATACTGTAAGATTTGAAAAGTCGGTACAAAGTTTTATTAGGCAATGAGCCTGCACCCATTCCCTCCACACAGCGAACAGCAGCAGCAGTCTGTCTGAACTGGGCTAAAGGCCAAAGCAAACTAGGACAGTGCAAGGACAAAATATTAAACTGTAGATCATATGAGCACTTAAACTACACAAGGAAACTTCATATATTCGCACCTTCAGCTAGCATTGAAGTAGCTGAAAAGTCTATACTTGAATATCCAAAAATCATGTAACATGACGGAAAAATGCATTTAAGGCTGTTGGTTGTGTGGTTTGGATTGAGAGTACCATGTAAGCGTGACATTCCTGGTTTTATTCTGGCCAACTGTCTTTGTCGCAACATCACATTTGGCAAATATGGCAAATCTCATAGGTACAAGGGATTCCACTATATGTTTTTTGTATAATCATATGTATTGCCCTTTTGTGGTCTTAGTCAAGCAGCAATCAATCTAATTATTCTAGGAACCGAGACGAGGCAGAACATCAACTCAACTGTCACAACAGCTTCACATCAGTCCCTCTCATGACACATCAGCTCCAGCATGGGGCAAGCAGTCCCTTATCTCCGAAACAGCTTGCTGCTTGTTTGCTCAGCCCGCAACATGAGCGCTGCATAGAAAAACGTTTCAGTTCATGAAACTGATGGAAAACTATGTATTCCCCACTGTTGAAGGCAATTTCATCAGAGTTAAGAGTTACACATTTTGAGTTTGCAGAAACTGTCTTTCTTTCAACAGCTTGATATACAGTTATTCAATTAGTCAACGATTCAACACAAAATTAAAAGAAATTTCGGTGATTGTTTTAGTCATTTAATAAATAAAAATGCTACATATTTGCTTGTTCCAGTTTATAAATGATGATTTGCTGCTTTTCTTGGTTTATATCATTAAAAATTGCAGATCTCTAGTTTTGGGACTGTTGGTTGGCAAGACAAATGTTCCTCTTTTCTCTAGGAGCTTGAAATGGATATTTCAGGCAATTTCTGGACTTTTCATAGATTTATAGAATTAATCCGAAAAATAAGGGAGATGTTACTTGATAATTTTGGGCTGAATAGGTGCCATCAGAAACTAAATTATTATTATAAAAGTGATGATTATGGAGGTTATGCCTTTGCGACAAAAACTTGGAGTTAATTTTTCCCTCAAAAATAGATAATTGAGCACTGCAGAGGTTATGACAATATCAGTGACTATGTAACTACATGGAAACGGACCAAATGACCCTGTGGCTTGCACAGTAATACCATTACTGAAGGCTAGCGCTAGTCTCGCGCTGAAGTCCCTAATAGTAATAGTGGGCTTTCATTGAAAGAGAGGTAGGTGACAGTACAAACTTTAAATTTAAACCGTTTCTTCACAATTTCTGAGTTGAAAACACATCTTGTTGTCACTTAACGGCCCGGTTCATGTTGCACATACATTTTAATTGCGTTTTTTGTCTGTTAAGAGGCACAAAGGCACTCTTTAGAACATGCCCCCACATCTGACATTTTAACTAACTGGGAGCTCTTGCATTTAGCTGCAGCAACTCCAGTGTGCAAGCACCGATTTTTGTCATTTTTTCCCTAACGACAGCACTCGTGACATCTAGCGATCAAGATTCAGGTAAAAATCGGCCGTATTTCACCTTTAATTTGTGAATGTATATGATTGGGACATGAGGGAGCACATTAATATCTCATAAAGAACTGGGACATGACCTACAATCCAGCAGACTCTGGGGATACAAATCACTTTTGAGAGTTCAACGGAAAGTTAACGCAGTAGAGAGGAGGAGAAGGGGGGGGGGGCGGGGGGGGGGGGGGGGGGGGGGGGGGGGGGGGGGGGGGGGGGGGGGGGGGGGGGGGGGGGGGGAGTTCTGTCTACTGTGCAACTGTATCTGCTGGGCCACGTTCCTGCTCTTGGATCGAGTGTGGAGTTTTGGACATGATCCCTGTTCCAAGCCTTATCCCTGCTCCCATAAGTAGGCCAGTCTGAGCTCCAGATCTGCTGGGAGGTGGCCAGGAGGAGGAGGGTGGCTGAAGGGGAGGGGTCTGAAGGCTGCGCTGATTCTGGATTTGTTACCATGGCAACCCCACTGCTTTTTCCATATTGAAACTGCAGAGCACTGCAGGAGACTGCATGCATGCTGATTTTCCAACTCACACCCTCGCCCCCCCTTCCTCTGTTGCAGCTCCCCCCCCCCCGACTACGTCTGCATTTTCAGCCCCTAGACCAGCCATCAATACTTACAATAACCCAACTCTCGCTTCACAGTTCATATGGATTCTGTCCTTTCGTGCGGCTGCTATGAGCAAACAGAGACTGTACTGATGATGATGATGACAGAGGGCTACTTAAACGGTTAAAAAAAAATCACCGACCCCCAACGCCAACTCTGTAATGCCAGACTAGAGTTCCACAATCCACCATCAATGCAGGTCTGTGCAATTGTCCCACTTGTGCTAGATGAAGCAATCGCACCACAGCACCATTAGTGCTGCAGGGTGCCTGCTGTCTTGGCCACCCACAGAAATAGGAAAATGAAGGTCGCAACGTCTTTGTGACCCCTACAGGGTTCAGTAAACCACCTAACGTCACTGCAAAAAACGTCTGCCTCTCCTCCCTCGGTTGCCTTGCACACAGAAGACGACAGCGAACAAGCGTAACTGTTGGCATGATTCACGGGTGAGCTCAGCCTCGCTTTTCTAAAGAGCAGCCTTTTCTCATCCTGGCCAAGACAATGAGGACATGAGTGAAGGAACTGGCCCCATTATGGAGGTCTTATATAAAGGCTGCATTGTGCCCAGTAAAAAGTAAGCTTTTTCAGGAGACGTAGGTGGTGGTGGTGTGCTGCGTGGTGCTGAGCTGAGCATGACAACCAGGCAGGCATGCTGCAGCAGGTGAGACTAAAACTCAACAGCAAGATGTGTCATCAAATGTTTTTTCTTTTAAATCCTGACTGTGACACACGCTTTTTCCTCACCCTGCTTTCACACGTGTGTCACCTAGGTACGCAGGGCTAAATCTGCTGGTATAATAACCGCACCCAAGGTGGCGCGCAAATGTGACGTCAAAATTATGTAGATCTAGCTGGCGCGCCGGGATTTTAAGTTCGCGAGCAGAGGGCGTGTCACTCCCCCATGTAAGTCGAGTGCAGATTTGAGTCGCGCATGTGTCACTTTGCGACGAGTGAAGATGTGAGTGGCGCATGTGTCCGTTTGCAACAAGTAGCATACAAGACGCTAACAAGAGACTTCTGTAATGTCAACTCAGTAAAAATTAATATACTTAACCAAGTTCGTTCACTGCCACAAGTTAGCAATCAAACAAAAGTTGTCAGTTGAATAGCGTTTTGAGCTAACGTTAGCAAACAGCCAACCATAGCTAAAACGTTTTTGAAAGGACTGCTAGCTTAGCTACATGCTAGCAATCAAACACAACAAAGGCTGAGATGGCGTTTTGAGCTAACAGTAGCAATCAAACAATCATGGATAGCTAAAACATTTTTGAAATGATTACCATCTTGTTATTGTTTGCAATTAGAAAAGTGTATTATTTCATGGATTTCACAAATCTCAGTATGACACATTATGCCGTAAACCGTTTAAATCTGGGCATGCGCAACTAACATCTGACTCGATTCTCATCGGGTATGACACGTTATACCATACATTGTTTACATCTGAGCATGCGAGATGGGAAAATGACAGCATGCACCACTATTTCTTTTCCATCAGCACGCAACAAAGCGGAAACTATAAGCCTGGACGAGTTTGCACATAATCGGATGCCAGGACTCTCAGACTGACTGTATATCTCTCTTGTAAACTTATTTGGTTAAGATGAGTTCTTTCATGGTGAAATGAAAGGCTTGATCCGACCAAGTAGGTTTTCAAATCAAAACAAAGCACTGACGACAATGTTTCTGCAAGTTCTGCCGTTGTTTACCTTTATCTTCTTCTTCTAGTTAGTAGAAATAGTAAAGTAAAGGCTGACGTATTTACACAATGTGGGCACCTTCCGATATTACCCTAAAATATACAAATAAACCCAAAATGATTTTAAGAAAACAAAAACATACAGTATATTGTAATAATTTCCCTTTATAAATGTCACAAATAACGACAACTTTTAAATCAAATACACCATTCATTTGAAAATAATACATCTAAAGCACCGCTTACACTTCACATGATGACACAGTTATGAATGGGAGGAAAAGCCCACATGACTTATGACAGATAAGCCTTGTGAACCAAGGCAGCAGACTTATGTCACGCCAATGTAATCCATTTTTCATTTTTGTGATTATAATCCTTTGTGCATAAAATGAGGAACTAATAAACAAATTTTCAGACTGGATCCTGGAAGTTTTACAGCTACAAGATTGTAGGTGTTAATTTCTCCCCATAAATAGATGGGTTTTGATAGGTTGATAGTCTTTATTTGTTGTAAATAAAAAGCCCGTTTGGCTCATTACAGAGATAATCGCCCAGGCGGAGACTCATCTGATCTAAAAGCCTGAGTCAAGTCACCTGCCGTCCGTCTGTGAGCAGAGCATTAGCATCAGAGAGAGCCACAATTAATGGCTGGCTGTTAAAGGGAACAACAGGCCACGCTGCTATCTAACTAAGGGCAGCCGGCTGGATGGGGTTATCAGTTTCATATCAAACTGCAAACACAAACCGCTATCAGCAGCCTTTGTAGTAATTTCAGACAACCTAAGTGCCAGGCACAGTTGTGTGTTAAAGCAAGAAAAACCCCACAGAAAGTTAACATGGCATCTTATTTGTAACTTTTTTTTTAAAGTTTTTTCTGTCTGTATTAGGACTGCATGGAACACGAGATTATTTGTTATTTGTTTGGTTGAAAAATGCAGAAATGAGATATCAATTATCAAATCTGTTGGTGATAAATCTTTGGTCAACTAAATGTTTCAGCTCTAAATAATGAAATGTCACAAGATATTTAAAACAACTTCCGAGATCCCAAAAAATTGTTTTGTTTTGTCTTACCAACAGTCTAAAACACAGAGATATTAATTTCATAATAATATGAAACAGAATGAAATCGTCACAATTGATAAGCTCAAACCAGCAAATCTTTGGAATTTTAGCTTGCTGAATGATTATTAAAATGTTAGTAGTTTTTTTTGCTGACCAATCTGTTATGATGTCAATAAATGAAAACACTCACGCCATTGTGTTCCTTTTGTTATGGCTTCATTAGGAAGGAATCCTTATTTTTAGCTGTTGAACATACTACTTTCTCAATCCCTGATTAGAAAAACCTACTAAGCCAAGGTAGAGTGCGCCTGGGGGTTTCTAAATTCTACTAATTAAAAAACCAAACTCATGGATTTAACAACAAGGTCTTTTAATAAACCAGTGACAACTTAATTATCAACACCTCAGCATATGTCAAATATGTGAAGCTATGCTGACTGTACGAAGGTGTGTGTGTGTGTGTGTGTGTGCGCTGCTTCCAAAAAAAGAACCGACAAGTGTTCAAACAGCTATGCAAATTCTGCCAAGAGTGATGGAAAAAAAGGCAAATTTGTCCCTCACCTGTTTCAGACACCACCCAGATATGTGGTGTAAGATACTGCTGTATAAATCTATCACATGTTCCCAGCCAGCTGGCTCAATGACCGCAGTGGGGTCTTTACTACCACCAGACACATGCAAGAAGCAGAGACTGGACAGAGGTGGCCAAACTTGCAAGCAGCACCATTTGTCTAGTGGGGCAACTGCATGTGAGGAGATTGAGCTGCATGTTGGTGCCAAAGTTCTTGTGTTAATGCACCAAAGAAAAGAGGAAGAGTTTGTATTCATGGCTATCTTTAGACAGGAGTGGTGCCTGTGACATAGCAGCTGCTCCCCGGCGAGCTGTGACACATTAACCTTCAGCCAGCTGTCTTGGCCTGCCGCTTATACATACGCTCGCACACACTTAGAGAGACACACACTTGTAAACCTTGTATTCTAGAATTAAAATCGGCAAAAAAGTCTATGAAGTTTGGTTTGAAATTATTCTGTGTATAATTGCACGTTCAAAAGTAGAGAATGAATCTTTGGCAAAAACACATCCATTCATCATGTGTGTACTCCCGCACACACACCCACATACACTGGACCATCATTTGATCTGCACTGAGACTCAATGGATCAGCAACGCGTGGCTACAGCTGTTTCACAGCGGGTCAGGTTACTCTGCCACCGCCACTCCCAAGGTCTTCACCATGGGAACGACCCCAAGGCAAACCAAAACACACAGGTTCACAGACCCCCAACATCTCCTGGCCCGCCTGTAGGTACCAGGCTCAACATGAGGATTGTGAGCCCAAAAACTGACACACCTTACTGAAGCTTCTGAATGATAAAGATCTTTAAGGTTGTCAAACTGAAGCCTGCTCACAACAGGTGAAAGCAAGTGCTTTGAGTAGATCCGCACGATAAATCATTATAAAATCGTGCCTTCAATTCACCCCTGTTTGCAATTTCATTTTTAAATGGCTTCGATTCTTTTCTTTTTTTAATGACTTTAATTCTCATATAGTTTTACGAGCCAACTGCATCACAAACGCTACTTCTTTCTTCTGTGACTTTTAAATATAGTTTTAAAGGCGTCCCAAGTGCTGCAATGCTCTCCCTTCCAGGTTCTCACATAGGTTCGGTCTTCACCCTCAGCCAATGACAAAGCGCCTTTTAGTCACGTGTTTCACTCTTCATGAGAAAAAAAAGTCGTGGCAGAGAATCGTGATATCAATTCTAAGCTTAAAAATCGTGATTGATATTTTCCCCCGAATCGTGCATGCCTAGCTTTGAGCTTCTTTTTTTTCATTCAGAAAAAAACAATGTAAAGATTGACAGGTAGGACTGGGTATCAATCCTCAGTACTCACAAACTTTCACTAAATGCTTAATTCTTTACTTATTTTTTTATCAGAGGATTCTGGTTTAAATTACAAATTTGACTGCATTTATTTAAGTAAAGTTCTTGTTTGGCTGCTAAACAACATTTCTAAAGTTTGGAAAGTAAAAAACAGAAGACCATATGTTACCGAGATTTTTTTCTCTCCAAATTTTTGTTTCTGAACATAATTTAACACTCATAAAAATTGTTATAACAGTACAGTTTAGATTCTACACATGTGAAGAGTTGGGTCCCATGCAAAGAACTAACTTAATGCCCAGAGTCACTTCCAATAAGGCTGTTACTGCATGAGAACAATAAATGTGACAATAAATATGTAACCATAGGCTCCTGGGTCTTTTCACACCAGATGAACTTCCTCATGAGTTTGCCATGGTCATCCCTCAACCCCTCCCCCCCACTGCACAACAATGATGTCTTCCTTTTGGACATCCTGTTAACTTCACATCCATCTCTCTCTCACCCACACACATACAGTTCACTACCACACAGGTAAACGCCCTATAGGAAGAAGGCATACGTACAGGAATTCATTGAAAGCTGTCTATTGGGGGTGAGATTCCTAGAAACTGTTTGCCATGCAGAAAACTGTCTGCTGCTCCTCCTGGCCTTCTCCACAAACAACTGAGAAGGTTAGGGTGTTAATGTCGACTGTGTGCGTGAGATCAGAGGATGATACAGTTTGCACGGTGCTTCCAAGTTGTTTGAGAAAGAAAAAAAATGTACCAGAAAGATAGGACATCTCTGAAATGTGGGTCAGTGAATGTTTTGGTGGCAACTATGCAAGAAAATGCTCGCAGAGCAGCCTGTAAAGCCCCTGCCTCTACTCCCAAACCCCATACAGTTTAGTGGCTACTAACCAGCAGATTGTTTGTGTAGCTCTGTATTAACAACAAAGCTGACACTAATGTCTAATCGTGAGGGAAGACATGATTAAGCATTACAAACACTGATCTAGTCTTCTCATTCATGTATGCTGCATGTAGCTAACCTTGTTTGTTTTAGTTAAATGCGGCCATTCACCGGTGAAGGAACAAACTGAATAGCTTACACAACAGACGACTGCATTCACAGCGAGGGCTGTGAAGTAAACATTGTAAAGCCCGTTTAGTGTCAACGCAGGGCGGTGTAAATGGGTCTTGTGCCACGGCGAGTCTAACCGGTGGTTCAGCCGCTGTAGAATTCACAGGAACTACACCGAAACGTGAGTGACTCTCACCAGAAACGATGAACGTTGCTCCGACCGGAGTCCCCAACCTCGGAGCTTCTTCTCAGGCCGGATGCCGTCTTTCCCTCCGAGCGTGAAAAAAAACGACAGCTTCTTCTTCTGGTTTCGTTGTTGTGGTAGCTACTTTCTGGTCTTCAATCTCGTTTATATCCTCGGGGTTCTAGCTTCCAGATGCATGGCTTGTTTTTTTAAGGTTTTAAAGTTTCCCTCCCAGTAGAAAATAGGCAACGATGTTGTTTGCGGCTTTTAGACCATGGCAGTGTGAGAGACGATGGTGATTACAGGTTGATCTGAGTGTGTCCTGTCCTCTGCCTGCTGACGCCGCTGCCTGCCACCACCACCGCCGCACAGCCGTGTCCTCATAATGTCAGCGGGGAAACAGCGCCACCTAGCTGTTAGTGCTAGGAACAACTGGAAGACATTCAGTGCGGATCATAGACTCTATGGTGCGTTCCCACAGCGGCCCCCAATGGAGAAAATACACTCAAACAAATACCTACACAAACCTGAGTCGCTTATGAAAGGCAAGGTCTCAGTGGCAGTGAAGGAAGAAGCACTCAACTTAAGTAAAAAAATAACATTTTTTTTCCTGTGTTGGGGTGGGAAGTAACTGTGTCGAACTGAAATAGTGTTTCTTTGTAAATTGTCTTTTATACCAAAAAATGAATAAACACATTGTTCAAAAAATTAAAAATAGCCTACCACAGTGTAAAAAAACTTGAGTTTCTTTAAAGATTCAGATTAATCATATAAAGCATAAATCAACAAATACATGTATTATCATATGTTTCAGATAACAAAAAACAGATTAGCTCCACCGTTACCAGCTGCAACATGAATGTAATGTACACAGTAATGCAAAATATTCCCTCCTTCCACAAGCCTTTCACAGTTACCTGAACAGACTTACCACCCATTTTCTGAAACCCTCTCTAATTTCCTCTCACTTCCCTGAGCAACAATCCCTCCACCTTGGATTTCCCCACCAAACAATTTAAATATTCAGTCTTTTCTGGGGCACAACCACAATTCAGGTGGGGGAAAAAACTCTAGCAAACGGAAGGCTGTATACTTTTTGGCATGACTTTATGCAAGGAGCAGAGAGAGTGGCCTTTAGAGGGCCTCTTTCAGCTGCATCAGGCATATACATTTGGCAAGAAAAATCTCCAGGCTACAGCTCTGGGCCTCAGTTTGTTTTCAGTCACTTTTTTCCCCAAATATGTCAGGTTTTGTTGTCTATCATCAATTTTCTCTGGTAAGTTTGAGTATTAACCAGTCAAGTGGTGCATATTCAGCCTTTAGTGCCCCTTGGCTAATATATGTTCCCTTCTTTGAATAAATAAACAGTCTCTCACGGGCCTATAATACTCAAAAAGAAATAGATGTGGAGCACAATAAGTTTATCAAAAATTTAAGTCAAAAATTAAGTCCTCAGAACCTTCCTGCCACTGCCTCCCTCTCCTCTGACAAGCAGTCAATATTCCCCCAGACTCCCACCCCACCTCTCACATACTCACCTCTGCCTCCTCCACATTACTCAAATCTCTCAACAAATTCAGACACAGAGCTAAAGATGTCCTGGACGTATGCAACCCTTCTGGGTTTCCTCGCTGTGCTTCTAGCACTTTCCTGTGAGTCTAATGCAGGATAATTAATCTGATGATAGCTGTTTTTGTTGTATGTACTGTATTTCGTGCAGGGGTAAGCAGGGCAGCCTAGATTCTGCATTTTAATTTAGCGCTTTCATGTTTTGTTCTCTGACCCAGTGTCTCCAGAGGCAGACACTGCAGCTGTGCCCAACAGCACAGGCAGAGCTAAAGATCCACAAGGTGAGGAGCTACATCAGCCCCATCTCTTCTACATCCCCTCTTTTTATCCCTTTATGTTGTGAGCTGAACGTCCTCCTGCTCCCTGCTGCAGGTCCACTGAAGAAGATCTTCATAAACGAGGCAGATGCATCAAACTTCTTCAGAAGACGCAGCAGACGGGCCTCAAAGTCTCAGGATGAGATTAACGGTGAGTTCACTTTTGGTTTGTTTGTGGCAGTTTGAAAATTGGCATCTCTGTCTTATTATAGGCAAACATGCCATTTTGGCAGCAGAGATTCACTCATTGGTGATCATATTATTAACAATTTATTACAAAACCATCTGCCCTTAGAAATGATGTCTTCTAATTGTTAGCATTCAGTGTTTGTTTTTCTTGAAACAAATAGAAACCAAAAAAATCCTGCTCACTACTGATCATTTGTACTCACTTTATTGTGATATTAGTGATTGATTATTATTTAAAAGGTTATCAACACTGTGTGGTATTTTTTGGTTTCCTCAATGAACCAAATTCTGCTGAAGAGCTGCAACAATTCAATATTATTGATATTCTCTCAAAACAAGACAGGCTAACTGTTGCTTCAGCATCAACAATATTACATTTGATTCGAGAAGTTTGTTTTGACCTAAATTAAACATGTGCAAGGAGCTAATAAGGATCCTAAATGAACAAAACAACAAATGTACAGTCATTTTTACATTTACTCTTGAAAATGAATCGTCTTGCACAAAAAGCCCTTGAAAAAGTATAGAACTACACAAAAACATCAGACATCAGACATCACTGGGAAAGACAAAATGATGCTAATATGCTCAACAGCAACAAAACAAAACATTGATCTAGGTTTTTAACAAAAAAAGTGTTTTAAGCATCTGGATACTCCCTATGAAACCTATGAAATAACAATACCTCTTTTTGTCCACGGGAGCATAAACATGACATATTTCTTTATTATGTTTTAAGAACGTTTTGGCACAGTTTGAATGGATAGTGAGCATGTTATTGACAGCCAGCTGCTGTTAACTGTTTAGGGAACCTGGCCTGACTAGAGACCACCTCAGACCTGTCTGGTCCTACAGAAGCTCAGCCTCCTCAGCTGGAGGCTGCAGCAGGAGCCACAGGGCAGCATGGAGCTCTCTCTCTCTCTCTCTCTCTCTCTCTCTCTCTCTCTCTCTCTCTCTCTCTCACACACACACACACACATTCATACATACATGCACGTCACGAGTAAATCAGTAAACATTCTCCTTACAAGTGTTGTGAAAATTCACATACAGTATCATGTATGACATTCTCGTATGATTTAACAGCACTGTTGTGTACAGTTCTGCCAACAGGAAGGTGAGAGCACACACTGAGATCACTGCTCAGAATTGGAGTTGTGTTATGTAACATGCCGTGGGTCTGTGTGTGTGTGTGTCAGTCACAACAAGACACTGTGCAGTTAAAATCAGCGATAAAGTGAACACAAAGCCGTAAACAAAGTGAAAAGACTGAGTCGGACCGAGAGTGAGTGAGCGAGTGAGTGGGCGAGCGGTTGGGAGTTGAATGTGGAATGTGGCGACACACAGAGAGGGGTCAGAGAAAATCCAAGTTAAAAAAGTGAGACAAATAAACTGTGCCCACTCTGAAGAGCTTCTCCTGCTGCAAAATGACATAAAAGCACAAAATCTCGCTTGCAGGCAGATGAAATTCACGCAGGTAAAGATAAATGTAATACATGTTTCAGTAGGTGGATGAAGTGATTTTGAAGCAAAGTACTGACATCAAAACGTAGACAGCAGCCTCTTAACGATTGCTGCTGTTGGATTATTTGTGGGAGTTGGTGAGCCATAGGAAGCAGGTCTGCAGTAGGCCAGCGTGTCAGGTGAAGTAAATTATGTAGGATTTACCTTGCTGTGCAGAAAGAGATAGCAAACCAAAAAAGTAGGTAGTTGTCCTCAAACGCTTTCATCTGCAAGTCACGACGAATACTGATGTGCAGTTCATCTGTAAACCATGTAAAACATGTAATTCATGTAAATCGCATGATGTTTGTTATATAAGGCTGATTTCCTGTTGCGAGACCACTATTGGCCTGTATATGTCCTCAGGCCTGGACTCTTGTTGATTGTGGGAAATGTCAAGCAGATATTACAACGTACACTCTAGTTACAGCCACTTTCTTGTTCATCGCTAAACACTCAAAATGGCCGCCACGCAACGTCCACACCATTTGATGAAAAGTTTTTCTTTTAAAAACTTTTTCATTTTGTAGCGGACACAGAATAGGTCATGTTCAAAACATATATTTAGCATTTAATTATTGGAAATTATTCTGTTACAGGTTGTTACAAATTTTATTACATAAGTTATTTTTACACCATTGAGGCATAATAAAGCATGTTCATTAACCTCTGAGAAGCCTGTCTGCATTTGTGCTTGTTAAAGTACGACATCTAGAAATGGACAAAATCACACGGATTTCGAACTTTCCATTAAAAATGGCGGACTTCCTGTTGGGTTTAGGCTATTGTTCCAATGAGCTTTTTTGTATATCTTGACATGGTACGTGTGTCTCACGTTTCATTAGTCTATGTTAAATGGACTGCAGGGGCTCAATTGCTTTTAATTTTGTATTGGGCAATAACGAGCCATTTTTGTGCGCATATTCCCAAAACCCTTAAAAAACTCAACTCATTGTGTCTCGTTTAAAGTCAATTACTTTACAACAGGTCTTTTATGTAGGTCTACAGTTTGCTTCTAATTTGCTGCCTTATACGACAATATACTACTGAATATGAGATGTTTATCATCCTCTTTTGTGCTTGCAGCTGAGCAGAGGCAGATTCTGGCTGCAGATGAACGAAAGAGAGAGTTCCACGAGGAGAAGAGGAACGAGTTTGAGAGATATGCTGAAGAGGAGAATGATGGTATGTCTGATAAGAGGGATGAGTTCATTCCCTCAACCAGCTCATTCATCCACTAAAATTCTCATAATCTTCCTAGAACAAAACGAGAAGACTAGAGAGAGCACCGAGCAGTGGAGGGAGTTTCACTATGATGGGATGCATCCTCCTCAGCACCAGTCCACCTGAGACTGGAGGCCAGTGGAGGAGAGAGGTGATGCTGTAAAACATCTTTAACCACAGCCATAAATGGATGTTTTTTCGCTGTAAAGGAGGGCTTGGGTTAAGAGGATGTGCTATGATTTCATGCTATACCAGATAAAGAAAACATGAATAAACTGTATTTACTCATACTGTAATATTTACTCACTTCTGATGACATAAGTTAAATCTAACATACCGGTAATTATTTAAACATTTATATCTCCATTTTCACTATAAGAAATGTTTACAAACTAACTTGATAATAATTCCTGCTTAAAGAAGCAACTCATGCTAACAAGCCCTTCTTTTAAATACCTGAATTTCTGCAACAATATAGGCTATATAATAGGCTACATGCAAACTAAGTGGCTTTTAATGGTTCATATTTTTTGCTTTCTGTTGATTTTGTTTTAAGGGAGGGGGGGGGGG
>NC_048414.1:14406480-14412920 GCF_013103735.1 Etheostoma cragini
TATATATTTATAAATAAATAAAAATTAAATTGAGTTGCATATTAAACTGGGGCTAGTAGGTCTGCCTGAAGCCTTTACACATATGGGGCATACAAAACTAAGCTACTAGAATTATAATTGTTGACATATTCATATATTTCTACACCATGTTTTAATGTTAAAATGTGGCACAGTGAATCCTTAGGGTTAACTGTATCTGTGGATGGCCACCATACCTATAGACCAGTAAGCTTAGCATCAATGTGTAAATGCTGTGTAAATGAAAAAATATATATATTTTTCCCTACAAATATGTTGGATTTATGTTCATGTACATTTTTAGACTTATTTTAATTTTTATATTTTTTAAACTATCAAACAATAATATGTTGCCCCCCCTGCAACTCTGGGGACCACCTACAGGTCCTCGACCCCCCTGTTGAAGATCTCTGCTTTAGAGAGTGAGCGGAGGAGAGAAGGAGAGAGTCTTTCTGCTAAATTCAACAAGCATGTATGAAAGCACAGTGATTAAACACAGAGTAAGTGAGCTGGCCTCAGACCAGCCACTTCATGAGAGGAAGCAGAGCACGATAGTACGACTATTGAACTGTGAACTACTGATTTGACGATTCTGCAATGGGAGCTAGTTATCTAGATACATTATGCATTAATTTGTCAATTTACATTTTTACTGCAGACACGACTGTGCACTTCACTGATAAACACTTTCTTTAAATCCAAATATAATTCAAGGTTTTTAAAGGAAAAACAAACCATTCAGTACAAGTTACATTACACTCATACTTTCAATAATGATGGATTTAAAGAAATGAACCATTAAACTCTCACAGTGGCACGTTAGAATAATATGCAGGAGGTTTACCTTTTCAATTATCACCATCAACATCCTCATTAGCAGTGAGAGGGGTTTGGTTGGCTTCATGTTGGAGCACATCCCTGAGAACTGGTCACACAGTAACAACATGTGGTTGCCCTCATGTGGCCAAGAAGGACTTCACAGTCACGTCAAAAAATTAATTCAAATAAAGTAGCAATTACAAAGTAACAACTACTAGACCATGTATCTTTTTCATCCAATTCAATAGCTTTCCAGTCCAGTCTTATAACACATTTACTAGACCATGTATATTTATCATCCAATTCAATAGCTTTCCAGTCCAGTCTTATAACACATTTACACATTTCTTCCAAAAGGATATATTGTAAGAAAATAAATAATCCAATACATAAGTGCAATGCACCAGCTCTCTCAGCAATCCCAGACGTGATTGAAGCACACGGCCCTGCTCGTATTTCCTGTCCACACACTTTAAAAAGCAAAGAGAGAGCCATAACACATATATGTCACACTGTTGGGAGCCATTGGAGCAAATACCACAGCAAATTAAGAAGAGCTGTCAAAACAACAAGAAGAAGTTCGGTGTGCAGAAGATGTCACAATTATTTACCAAAGCTTGAAGCTTATATTTCACTTGCATAACATTACTTCACTCATCATTTCCAGGCAAGATATTTACAAAAGGCATACAGTGAAGCGTCCTTTTCTCAAGACGCGCACTGTCAAAACTGATAGCAGCTTCAATAAGAGTTCCCTTTAGTGTGGCACTTCCCAGCTGCTTGTTTATCTACCAGACAACCATGATTTAGGCTGAACATGGCTTCCACATTAACTTCTGGTGAGCATCTTCCCCTCTGTACTTGCAGGTCTGTATGACAGTGGGAAGGGAAGCAACGGGGGTGCCGTGCTGAGCCATGGTAAATGGAGCTGAGCCAACGCTGCTCAATTTCCTCCCGTGGTTGGCAGAAACAGATGGGAGGTTGCAGGATGAGCAAACTGGGCGACGACGTTGAGGCCTGGGATGGTTGTATCCCGTCTCAAAGCTCTGTGGTCTCCCAGCTCACCTCCCGCGGCACCTGGCGTCATTTAGTCCCAGTGTGGATGACTGTAACAGTGGAGGGTCGTGGCCGCGGTGGCTCGGCCACCACAGATGGTTCCTCTCGTACAGGAGAAGAGGCATCAGAGTCCTGATTGTACACTTTAACAGCAGAGGGCAAAGGTTCGATTGGAGGACCTGTGGGAGAAAATATAGCTTCAGCAAGAGTTGCATGTCTGAATTCCAAATTCCAAAAATACAAGTTAAAGGATAAGTCTGGGAATGTGCTGTGTTTTGATTATTGTCAACAAATCCCATGAAAAGACCAAAACCAGTGTGTGTGTGTGTGTGTGTGTGTGTGTGTGTGTGTGTGTGTGTGTTTGTCATGGAACCAGTATACTTCTTTGGAAGTGCTTGTTGGATAAACAAATAGCTTCGGAAATGCTCTCCTCAACACCGTTCTGAAGTTAGATCAGGGGGCTCCGTGTTCAATCATTTCGGTAACTTCCTGACTTTTTTTTTTTAAAACGATTGTCTGAAAACTTTGATTTCCCCAATATTTTAACAATATAATGTCTTCTCCCAGTCCATGATGGCTGGTTTTTAATTCTGCCTTTAAGTGCAGCTGTTTGAAAAAAAATATTTAAACCCTTTTGATTTCTACTAGCTCAGACAGCATGTTGTTCAAACTTGTTCTTATTAGGTATATCCCAATGCCATCTGTTAATACTTTACTGAAAATAGTAATTCATAGTTTTGTGAAACAACCCAGCACTGTGGTTATATACAAATGTTACTCAAACTGGAGTAATTGCAATTGTTAAGCAATGGATTAAAACACATTTGGTGCTTTGGTGAGTGTTTACAGCAGCAGTGAATTGACTCACAATGAACTACAGTGAAGTCCATCGTAATGAAGTCACCAAGTGCAACGGTGTGACTCATAGATGTTTTTTTTAATGAAAACAGTGTCTATGACACAGTGGTTTTGGCTATGCAGACAATACTGTAGGATCAATATGATTTATTGACAAAAAGAAAAATACAGAATATCATCAGACTCCTTTTTAAGTTTTCTTTCATTCATTTGTGACTTTGGAGAAGTAATAAAAGTAACACAGCCATTTCCATTACAACTGAGCAAAAACCATGAGATTGTAGTTGAAAGGCTACAAAAAAGTAAGTGGGCCGAACAGATGCTGCTGTCAATCACAATTGTTTGATAAATAACTAAACTGATTGATAAAGTAAGTAAACAAAAATCTTCTCTTCTTATGTATAATCTCATTTATGTCTACAAAGACATCTGAAAGGACACTCACAGTCCTCCAGGGAGAGCGGGGCACAGTCCACAGACTGGCTCTTGGCTGGAGCACGACTCTGAGGGTTGGAAACGGAGTTGGCGTTGTGAATGCTGCTGCCAAAGCTGGTGCCCAGCTGCAGTCGCCTCATGTGGCGGATCACAGCTGTTGCATTAAAAGCTTGCTGTAAAAGGAGGATGTAAACAGACAAATGTACAGACGAACCACTGTATGTTTTTACAATTCAAAAAGATACAGAATATTGTGTTTTTAGGAATATCTAATAAGTCTTGTGTGCTCACCCTCCATTTGCTTTTGGCAAAGTTTTTCCGCATCTGTCGACTGACTGACTCATGTATGTTCTTGCAGAGAGCAGTGTCTCCAGCTATCCTAAAAATTAAAGTAAAGTCCTTTGAGAGCATGTAAATAACAATTTACACATACAAACACCACATTACCCGAGATGTTGCTATATTTCTATCTGTAAAACCACTGGGAATCATCCTCCTGCTGTTTTCGTATTTCCCTGCATCATTTATTATGATTCTGATCGATGGCCTAATGTTTTTGCAGGAGCTCACACACTGCATCACTTTCTGTCACATTCATCTTAATATCTCTGTATGAAACTTTGTCAATGAAAGTCATTTCTCTCTGTTATGACCTGTTGATGGTGTCACAAACCACATATTTGTATCAGAGGGACCACCTGCCCAGGACGCAAAAGGCCCTTTAATAGCTAACAGACCTATTGATATTGGCAACCTCAGCCAGAGACAGCAACTCGCTCTTGTAAGGCCAGGCTCAGGCCTGGGAAGACATCCTAATTGTTCATTAAAGCTTCCACATTCTTCAAGGATCCTTCAGGACGCCAGCCACTAATTGCCTACCATTTATTCAGCAGATTTCTCTCTTAGGGCTGGCGGTGCCGAGCAGAGGTGGGTTCGTGGCTCGGAGCCACGGCAACAGATGACAGTGGGAGGACATGCTCTCCATGACAAATGCGTAAGCCTGGCAATCTGCGTCATACTGTTGTTTAATCGCACCAAGAAGTGTGTGGTTCTCTGTGATTGTCTGGTTGGGGATCAGTGTGGCGGCGGTTAATTTCTCACCAAGGATGCTGAAGAGCCTGGTCACATATGAATCTCTTTTCTGGGTCCTTCTCCATTAGGCAGCTGATGAAGTCTTTGGCTGTGGAGGGAAATGAAAAGGTCAAAAACATGTCCAGCTGATAATATGTTATACACTCTGGAAGAGCAAAGGGTCCTGCAACAATTTTCCTAAAACAGGTCCTGCAAAGAACCATGTAATTTAGTAGGAAATAGAGATGATGTTCTGAGACAGCACCCATACTAAAGCCCAGTTTATAACTTTTGTTTTTAAAGACAAACCAGAAAGTATTTCAGTAGTTGTGTAGAGTTTATAAGATGTAGCTGATTACAAAAATACTTCTTAACATAATTTTTAAACTCAAGAAAACACTAATGTAATGTAATTTGTTGAACTGTATGCATTTTTGATTTTAACATGTTGACTAGGAGACTATGTCATGTCATCTTGCCTCTTATATTCTAAAACCCAGTGCATGCACACACACAGACAAACAAAACACATACACATTATAGCTCACCGGAGTCTGATATGTCATCCCAATATGGTGCGTCAAACTCATAGTCTGCCTTGAGAATCTGCTCAAAGAGCTTTGAATCATTCTCATCATAGAAAGGAGGGTAACCACACAGCCTGGGAAGATGAAGATGAATGATTACACAACAACAGCCTGTGTGAGTGCCGTCATCTAGCTGATGTTAGACATTTTAACCCAAATCTAAAGAGGATTTGCTGTGGTTTAATCTCATTCACTTGCAGTTAGATTTTTCATATAGCATGCAAAGGGGGACAGTTCAGAGGGATTATAGAGACTACATGAATACTAAGACAAAAACAACGCATTTACATATGATATTGGACAAATATGACATGCTAAGCGAAAATCTACAACATAAATTGTACTTTGGGACAGTCTAACTTATTCCATAAAAAACACCAGTCAGACGCATTAATTGTGAGGGTTTCAGAAACCCTTGCACTTAATTACCTTAGAATTCTTCATACCTAACAAATGGATAACAACTCCAGTGATTTTCTCTTTGCCAACGAGTAACACCACTTAATTAATTTAGCTAGCAGCGTCATGTAGCCCAACACTTCCCACTTAAAGCTTTACAGACTCTGTAAAATAGGAGTAACTGTGGGAATCACACAGACTACAATCAAATGGTGTATATTAGAATCTGGATTTATTTCAGGTTTGATGGTTTGAGACTGCTTTTATGTAGGCATTCTCTTCAACCTCAGCAGTACTTTATGTTAAGTGCTAATTAGCCAATGTTAGCATGCTAACCCAATCAAATAAATGTGTTCCAATTGCTTACTACATACTAATTCTATACAGTATACAGGCGACTACATATAAATCCTCGTAGTATACCGTTTACAGTTAATATTAAAAATTATCAGACATACTTATTTGATACAGGAAATTATACAATGTGATGTCAGTTGTTGATCAAACTGACAACTGAACTTCACAAGTAGACATCAAAATGTTACTACGTAACAGCTTAGAATCAGTATGTTGTAGTAGTAGTAGTAGTACTATGAATTTCAGAAATAGCGTAGTCTACCTGCTAATTTTAGCATTGTCATTGTGAGCATGCTAACGTTAGGCTTTTGCCTAAGTACAGCCTCACAGTGCATGGCTGTAGACTCGTTTATTTTTCAATTCCAGTATTGTTTTCAGTTTTATGAAGTTTGTCTGTAACTAACTTTGGTCCCTTTCTTGATCACACTCATGATAAAGAAGTTTGTAATCTCAATGAGGTTTTGCTGGTGGTTTGTGGGCTTCCTGTTCAGATAAAAGTAAACAAAATAAAAAAAAACATAAAAAACAGCAACATGAGAACCAAGCTATCGAACACGCACAAAATAAGCTTCAGTTAAAAACCATAATCATATTTAAAAGTGAGCACTTACAGAATATAAGCGATGACCCCAATAGACCAGCAGTCCACAGCTTTACTGTAGGGCTTCTGAGCTAAAACCTCAGGAGCTGGAACCAGGAAATTACTTTTTAAAACATGGTCAGAAAAAACAAGTGAAACAATGAAAACAGTTTTCAACCGTGACCAGAGATGGGAAGTAACGAAGTACAAATACTTCGTTACTGTACTCAAGTAGATTTTTCTGATATTTCTACTTTACT
>NC_048414.1:14413020-14414226 GCF_013103735.1 Etheostoma cragini
GTATTTTTTAACACAAGTATCTGTACTTCTACTTAAGTATGGAAAGTGAGTACTTTTGCCATCTCTGACCGTGACACAGAGGCTGAAGAGGAATGTAAGGGTTTGTTGGTTCGCCTGTAGCAGATGGCTAAGGCTGACCTGTGGCTACTGGCAGATTAGATTAAATCATGTTTAGCCAACTATTGCATCTAATTAGCTCAGGGGAAGTTTTCAGAGCTCAGAGGGCGTCCTTACCCACGTATCCTGGAGTACCACAGGCGGTGGCCATCACGTCACCTGTTCCCTCCATCTTTGACAAGCCAAAGTCACTGATCATGATCTTTGATTCATCATGGGGACTGAAGTACAGCAGGTTCTCAGGCTGGAAATGAAAAGGAAAAGAGGAAAAAAAAAAAATTTAAAATAAAGTGTGTGTGTGTGTGTGTATGTGTGTGTCCACATAACCTCATGTAGGCTACTGTCTGTGTGGATTCATTTCAATCATCCAGGCGGTAAAATATCAGACAAAACATGAAAATAAATCCCCTGGATTTGTCAGTCAAGAGTTGGGAGAGGTTTACGGCTCATCCAAGAGGCTTAATCAGTTTTACCAAGAAGGAAAATCCCCAACATTTAACCTCTGTGGGTGATCCTCATGAAGCGCTCACATTATATCACTCACACAGGTTAGATAGCAGGGATATCCCCCTCTTAGTAAATGTGAAGAATTCTCCTTGATGAGTGACAGAACATTTTCAAAGCTTGTATTGGATTTTTTACCTTTAGGTCTCTGTGCACTATGCCCATAGAGTGAAGATAGTTGACTGCATCCAAAACCTGTCGAATGAGCCGACTGGCATCCATCTCTGTGTAGAAACCTTTCTCTACGATGCGGTCAAACAGCTCACCTCCAGACACCCTGTCAGCACACAAGACAGGATAATCAAATGACACTTTACTTTTAAGGGATTTATTCATAAATTATTAGTAAATTACCCAATTACCTATTCGCCATAGCTGCCTACAAGGTTAACTTACATGGGCTGGACAAAAACAACATTCTTACCCAATAGCTCTGCAGTAAAAAAATAACATGGGGAACCACATAAGGATTTATTTTTTAGCCAACTTTATTAATGCAATGTTTTCTAACTTATGTAGCCGTGTGCACTCAACCCCAGATCCTGCACCAAAATGATCTGATCCCCAAACTCTAAAACAGCCTCC
>NC_048414.1:14414326-14438017 GCF_013103735.1 Etheostoma cragini
GTTTTCAGACATACACCTTCGCATACACTGACTAAAATACATTTAGGAAGATATTTGCAACATAAACACCTTGGACCACATCCTCAAAATTACCATTAAATGGAATCAACGCCCTCAACGCAAGCTCAAGCTTTAAGCTAGAGTAAATATGCTTATTCCCTTCTTGCCAAGAATTTGACGAGAAGATTGATACCTCTCTCATGTCTGTAAATGAATATGAAGCTGGACCAGCAGAAAGTTAGCTTAGTTTAGCTTAACACAAAGACTGGCGACATTGGGAAACAGCTGGCTAATTATCAGTTATAATTCTCTATATTTGGTGTTACTTTCTAATATTTTAACAGTATATACATTTTTCTATTATTATATGTTAATAGGGGTGTGACGAGACGCTTACTCCACGAGACGAGACACATCACGAGATTGGGTTCACGAGAACGAGACGAGACGAGATTTTTTAAAAAAATTTAAAGAAATCCTCAATGAAATATATGAATGGAAAATAGTTTTTTTATTCAACTGAAAAATCACAAAATGCAAAACAATTTAGGTGCATTTTGAAATCAACTATTAATGATGAATGTTATTGTGCTATAAGTGTTTTTGCATAGTGCTCGTGTTAGCCGCGGTATACGGCATTTTTTTCTTACAATGTTTACATATTGTGTTCGTCTTGTCTGTCACTCTTTCGCCGTTTATCATTTCTGCAGGAAATCCAAAATTTTGCCACACACATGATTTAAAAGTGGCAGGGGGATCTTCAATAGTAATTTCACGCTCCATCACGCTGACATCACATCGCCTCACGAGACAACTTTTCACCTCGACGAGAAATCTCGACGCGACGAGATCTCGTACAACGAGATCTCGTCACACCCTTATATGTTAACAAAAAATATTTGTTTATCTATTCCTTGTTTCAATTTAAGCACATTTCTGGCTACCTTACAAATCTTTTGCATCATGCAGTGGATAAGTATTTTTGCATCCAGATGGTTAATATAGTCTGTGAGGATCCTGAAAATACCTTCAGAACAGCAAAATGTGATTTTAAATGACCTTCTGGGTTTTGCAAAGATTACTGGGTTTTTATTTTTTGAAAAGCAGAGCTTAGCTCTGTCACTCAAATATAATAATAATCACCTGAGAGGAACAAACTGGGGCTAGTCGGCAATATGACCTCCGCCACAGGCAGATGTGAGAGTGGCCTCAATCTTCTTATCTAACCCCCGGAAAAACATATTTTGTAATATCTCGTTCACCTTTAAAAGAATCACTGCATTCACTCGGACATTAATCTGAGGTTAAAAATGCTGCAAAGACATTACAGAAGCTTATTCAAGCAAGACATTATCAAAATGACCGGTTGAGAACGAGAGACAAAGAGCCAACCTAAATAAACAATGTGGAGGGTTGATGTACTTACAGCTGCATTATGAGGTACAGGTGGTTGGAGCTCTCGTAGATGTCCTCCAGAGCCACGATATTCTCATGCTTTATCCTGCAGAGGGGGACAGAAAATTTACTTTGCTTGCTGTCAAGCCTCTGTTCATTTCAGCACAGGCCACTTATGAAGTGAAACTAGCCATTTCTTTTTTTCAAATTATGCCCTGCCCACTGGTGATGATTGATTTTTATTTTTATTTTTATTTTTCGCCGTGTCTGTGTGTGCTTGTGCACATGTGTATGTTCATGCTCGTATCCTTTACACAAGGGAGAAACCATTTGTGTGTGATTGGAGAGCGAGGGAGGAGGGGCGATTCTTAGAGAATGCAAATCAATTTGAGTCATAAGGCGGCAACCACCGTCATCTGGAGCACCTAAAGAAGATGCTGGGAGCCTGTGTCCAAGCAACCGTACAACAAGGTTGTAGTTTAAAAAAATGAATAATAATAATAACCTCTGCCAGGAGATATGCAGCTGACAGAACGTGTTCACAAGGGCAGGTGGCTGAAAAGGAAAAGGTGGGGGTGGAAGAGGAGGAGGTGGGAAGAGTCTCAAAGGACTAAACAACCTTCACAACTTTCTTTCAGAATAAACTCCAGAACAAAAATGAGGTTGCAGTTTGAGGGCTGTTAGACTGAGTATGAAGAAAGGGAAAAAAAGGGATGAGAAATCAAGACAGCAAGAGAAAAAAGGGAGAAAATCAGGGATAGCAACTGTAACCAGGCAACTACACCCAAGAACTGTCTTGCTCACTTCAAGAGTGACTGATAACTGAGCTTCTCAGGGGAATTACCCATCAGGCCCTGGGGGAGGATGGAGTGTCACCTGGTGTCAGAGAAATCCTATCATATCCTGTGTAATGTGTGCAAGTCTGTGTGAGTACACTGTGAAGACCTAAAATGGTGGATAGATGAGATTCGACAAGGAAGTCACTTAAGCCTGACAATGGCTGTTAAATAAACTGAGCGGCAGCAACATCTTCACTCTGAGTCATTACTCAGAGAGGAGAGGAGAGACACACTAGCGCTTCCCCGAGGATGCCACAAGGTGGTGACCCTGGTGTTCTTCTGCTGCAAACTCCCCCGCAGCTCACTCATGCGGTACATACTTCCTAAGCACAGCAATTTCATTTTCGATGCTAGTCTCCTTTCCCTTCAGCGCTTTTTTCGGGATGCACTTGATTGCAACCATCTTTCCTGTGGCCTTCTCCCGAGCCATCACCACTTCAGAGAACGCACCGCTGCAAGAGAGAAAGAGAAACATGTTAGTCCTGCTTTATATGCGCTCAGTCAATATTAACACAGAGACCCTATCGTCAGTAAGTAGATAGAGGGCTCTGAGAAGCAGACAGGC
Source organism: Etheostoma cragini (assembly GCF_013103735.1). Lineage (NCBI taxonomy): Eukaryota > Metazoa > Chordata > Actinopteri > Perciformes > Percidae > Etheostoma > Etheostoma cragini. The sequence goes on from NC_048414.1 coordinate 14,417,126, forward strand.
CAGAGTACACACACAGCATATTGTGAATATTTACTGAGAACTGGCTAAAGTCCCTGACTATGGCCAACAGCCATCTGTGTTGGCTTACGCTTGGTGCTCGTGTGCAGCCAAAAGCACAGCAAACACTTTTAAAACCTCTAAAAAACACCCATTTAGGACGACAGATAGCGTGTCTTCCTCAGACCATCTGTCTCCATACATGAGAGCCTTTTAAAACAAATATAGAATTAAGGGAATATTTGCTTAAGCAATCTGTATCTGTTGCTAGGATACAAAATTCAGTCCACCTTAATAAATCTCACTGAGCAGGTAGCGCCCCCTCCCCCAGTTTCATCACACACCTTCACAGCCACCTTTTCCTTCATGCGCCCTCAGATGGACTTAATGTGAAGATGTTAACAAAAGGATTTTTTTAAATTTTGGAACACTTTGAGTCTTATTTAATTGACAAGAATAACTAAAATGATTTAAAAAGACTAAAACAATCCTCAATTCGCTGATCAACTCATGGCCCTGATGAAGGCTTGTTTACCGCAACGCATGAAGCATAAGGAATACAATATTAAACTGAGCCTGAGGCCAAAGTACTGAGATTTTCAGTGTTTTTGGAGTGCTTATGTTCTACTCTAATTCATTAATTATTCATCAACTCTCTGGCTTTTTATCAGAGCGGCCCAAACAACTCTGGTGTGCTCCTATTTTGGCTCTTCAGGGTTATAAGGGTTGGATTCCTTAATCCATAAGGCAAAAATGTAAAATTATAAACTTTGGAATCATTTTCTTAATATGTTAGAATACAGGGTGAATGGTTTTTCTTTGGAACAAATCACACAAATTGGCTACACAGCCTTGTTCCCTTTTCGAGGAAGCTGAATTATGATACATGTCTAGTAATAATAAATAATAAAAACAGGTTGTGTGAATAATGCGAATTAGAGAAGTTGAGAATGAGTCAAATTTTCTTTACTACTGTCATTATGATGAGTTAAGAATAGGTTTGTTATTTTAATGGTTAGAAGTTCGTTATTTATGGAGCCACAACACAAACAACTGTGCACGGAGCCCAGCCCCAGGTGTGATGAGGTGGAACACACTCAAACAAACAGAACTGAAAGGGCTTGAAGCGTGCGCCCTTCTGACTTTGACCTCATTCCGAAAAATGATCTGGGACAAAATGTAGATTCAAGGGCTTGTGTAAGTGAGCAAGTTGGTGCACTACTTGCAGGCCCATTACAGCACTATCTTCCCATTGCAGCTGTTGCCGTGAGGACAATGAGAATAATTTCTATTCAGCGCATGCGATTGAATTCTCCAGCTGTGTGAACATTGGAAGGAGTACAACATTCCTCCACCAGCCCACTGAGCCAGTCAAACGACTCTATTACATATTTTTTCCTTTCGTTTTTCAGAGCACGCTTTCTGCAGCAGGAGATACATCATGCCGGAAACCACAGGCAACCTATGAACTTAATGAGAGTGGTTAGCACCATTTCTGTCCCCCTGCTCACCACATTGACAAGCAACATCACTTCCTGCAAATGACAGAATCCTGTGACTTCTTGCTCTGTCAATGCATGAAGCATGATAAACTGTGTTGCACACACAACTAATGCGAAATCTGAGGTGCGCTCTGTGTAAAACCTGCGTCTGATGCAAAGGGAAGCTGTCGATCAAACAATCACCCAGACAACTTTTTCAGGCCGCGACCTCAGCTGGTTGTCCTTTGGCAATTATGTAAATGAGGGGTCAGAGTCGAGAAGAGAGAAGTGTTTGGGGGGAAGGGGTTGTGGTCCTAGCAACTGAGGCTGGCTTATTGACATTCCCTGTATTGTGGTGTTGCGGAGTAATCGCACTGAATCATCTTGTGTAATATACATTACTGCGGCCCGTTGCGCAACATATGGGATGGTAAAGTCTGGCTTGATAATCCAGGTAGAGTGATCACCGGTGTGACCTACGGTGTTCAAAGTCACCCGTTTACGGTGCAACAACAGCTTTATACCAAAAACATGACAGATGATATAACCTATGCTTTTAAAACTCCAGGTCAAAATTACAGTTTTAAAGTTATTATAATACGGGGAGAGCAAACAAAAACCAGATACTCGGAATTTGGGACCATCACTAGTCCTCTTAATCATGAGTATGAAAAATAATCTGTCATCAGAACCATTGTACAGAAAACATAATTGCACACGTTTTAGCTAAGATCTTTCAAATTTGGTAATGAAAGTTATGCTTGCAGTAACACAAAATTATTATTTATCTATACTTCACACTAACATCTGATCAGCTGTGATAGTCTACTCAGAGTTTTGTAAACTGTAATGTCAGCTGGACAATATAATCTGGAATACAGGCCTCACCTGGAGGATTGGTTTTCTATGTTAGTGTAAAGAATCTTTATAAGGCCAGATCCTTTAAATAAATAAAAGTAGTGACACAACAATACTCCATTATAGCCGGGCTGATGCTAGATTTTTTTAAGGCCAAAAAATTAAAAAAATTAAACACAAAGGGCTGATATTGTTTTTTGTCAATAAACAAGCCTTCATTTTGGTTATTAAAGATCTATATTACATCTAAAAAATAAAGTTGATTTATAAATCCATCTTATTTCTAATACAACCATTTTAATGTAATTCTAGATCCATTTATTACAAGTAAAGTTCCTGCATTCATTATAAAGAAATTAGAGTATTATGTGACAAATGTAAAAAAAAAGTACACTAAAAAGTATTGAAAAGAAAAAGTGCTTGTGATGCAGGCAGAACAGCCCCCGTCAGTGTGACATTATTAGATATAAATGGAAAATTGTTAGTGGGTCAATGGCATCTAAGCAGCATCTTAAAGCTGTACTTGGTCGAGTTAGAACTGACTTTAACTGCTTTACGTCCTGTTGGGTAATGCATCTAAAAGGCATCAAATGTGTCATATTTTATAAGATGATCACACGCTTCTATGTCAAATCTGTTTAACGGCCAAATATTTATAATTTTGGCAGGTCCTTAGAAGAGCTTATGCTATACTGAACTTCCAGGACCATCCACTCCTGAAGGAGTTTAAGCTTTTGGCCTCAGGACAACGAGGTTACCCTTTAGGACGACTAGGATATTCCACATCTGTGGATTTGTAATTGATAAAACAAATAGCACTCTGGCAGCATCCTTTGCACATTTGCACTGCTGTTCATCTGTACTTGGTATGAGTTTTCCTGCTCCAGCTCTATGATTTATTGTGTGTATGTGTTGTTAATGTCTGGTTGCAAAATATATTTCCCCTAGTAGGACAATAAAGATAACCTTGAACCTTGATAATCAATTGACAGAAATTGTATTTTTAACTGATTAATTTAAATTATTTTTTAAGCAAAAATGCCAAACAACTTTGTCTTATTGGAGAGTAAACTGGATATTTTTAGGTTTTAAAGTGTTGTTGGGACAAATGAAGTAATTTAAACACGTCACCCTTCATTTTAAGGAAATTGTTATGGGCATTTTTCACTATTTTCTAGTTTTTCAAATTAATCGAAGAAAATAATCACCAACAAAATTTCAAGCAATGATAGTGGAGAAGAAATTGCATAAAAGGGTACCACTCAAGTATGAGTACTTCAAAAATTGTACTTGACTTACTCTCCCTCCACTGCATAGGAATAGTGTCATCAATTCAGTTGTGGTTTTCATCGCTGGTCCTTATCACAGATCAATGCACAATGAGCATTGATCTGGGGCTGCGGAGGTACATTAACTCCAATAATACGACTAGAATGAAATCCAGAAGCTCTCACAGTCCCAACGACTGAAGCTGGAAACAATTTCCCAACAACACACTGGACCTGGGACTATATTCCAGGAATGTGCACTTCAGATTGTTGATCAAACGGACAAAGATGGTCAGTTTACAGAGTAAGAAGTGATGAGCTAATACCACTCATAAGCTACTAAAAAGAAAAAAATATCTATTGCTTGAGGGAAATGTTCGGCCAAAATCTGCCTAAAGCTACATATCAGCCAATCGGAGAGAAGCTGAATTATTTTAAGGGTGATTATCACTTCCTGTGCTTTTCAGGGCGGTCTGGTACATTTTAACTACCTGGGTGCAGCGGATGGCATAATATAGCTTTGTAGGTGTTCACTGGTGGTAAAAGGGACATGAATACAAATGGAAATTTGACTCTCCATTATTATGGTCAGTGACAAACTATCTCCACCCACAGTGAATGTAGCTGGAGGACAGTGGTGCTGGTGGTGGGAAGTAGGCAGAGTCTTCTTCAGAGGGAGCAACCAAGAACTTCCATCATTCTAGTTGCCTAGCTGCCATTTTTACTGCATCAAAGACCTACGCAAGCTGTGTTTCAGAAAGAATAGAGCTTTGTTAACGCCAGGGTTGGTTTAATATCTAACGTAGAGCCAGTTTATTTATTAATATCAAACACAAAAGTGTAATTTTCCTCTTTGATTGCAAAAAGAATCATAAAAATGCAGCTTTAGGGGGCAATAAGTGACATGACTTAGCTAAGCTCTGTGTGGTCCACAGTGGGAGCTAACAGAGGACAGCTTTAGCAAATTAATCTCAGAAAGTGGGATTCTGGAAAAACATGACAAAGAGAAGAGGAAACTATAAAGCATCATTTGTAGACTAGTTTTCAGCCATGACATTTAAATAAATAAGAAGTGCATTCTTCAAGTGATTTTCCAGAGTTAAGTATGATGGAAAAAAACAAACCATTTTGGATTTTAAAGGCTGATAACAATATTATTTTTTTCTATATCAATATTTCTTTATTAAAAGTAGATCACATAGTGATGGCGTTGCTCATGGTGAAAAAAAAACTCCACGCTACAGAGTGTTTTAGCATCTTTCAGCCCATTGTTTAGCTGTCCGGCCCGCATCTTTCGCTGTTGTACACTACCTGCTCAGCACCAAACAACAGACAAAGTAAAGCACTAGCTAGTGAACACGGTGGAGCATTTACCAGCTAAAGAGTAAGATTATTCCCTCAGAAATTGGTTGAGACCAAAAACAGAGCTTAAAAGGAGAGTGAATGTTGGATTTACATTCAACATGTGGACAGAAACCAATCTCTGAATGACTATGTTGTTTGTAACTGCTGAATGTATATATGAGACACTATTTCTAAATGACCTCAAATACATCTTAAGCGTTTCTGCAATTTTTTTTAATTTATTGGCCAAAATACATAGTTAACAACATGTTGATGATAAGCTAATATTGGTGATATCAGCCTACTCAATCATAAGTGACACAGACCTTTTTGATCCAGATGGAGAATTGGCCATGATGTGACTCATCCACATTAAACAGCCTAAAGTTTTCTTTGTTCATGTTTCCGAGACGGTTGCTGATGCAGATTTGAGAGCCACAACAATCATCGTGTTACCCGACTTAAAAATGATGCTATTGAGTGTCTATTTGTGTCTATTGAATTAGTGTATCCTCCAAATCAGTCGGATCTAACGTGATGCTAAAAAAAGTATCTCAACATCCTGACGGAGTAGCAACCCCCTTTCTGCTGCACATCTACAACACTTGCCTACTGGGATTTCTGAAGGTGCTTGTAGTCAGGCTACTTAATTTGTTTCCAGCAGCTTAAGGCTCTGAAATTAGCCACAAGGCAAAGTTGCTGTGAGGTGAGAGGACTGGCTTCAGTGGCAAAGATCTCATTAGCTCATGACAGCTAGTGCAAGAAAACTCAGTGAAGAAGTGTGAGCAAAGCTATCAATCAGTCCTAACGTTCACACAGATGGTCTGGCCTCCAGCTGCTGTTGAAATCAAATCTCTGTGCAGCAGTTGTGTATTGTTTAATATTTGATTATTATTATTACTGATTTTAGTGATGTAGCTGGTGGGGGTGAGGCTAATTTCAAATACTTTAGACAGTTGGGTATTTTTTATTTATAAGAATGCATCATATTTCATAATGTACAAAAGAAATGTAGTAAAGTACGACATTTGCCTCTCTGAAATGTAGTGTAGTACAAAGTTTAAAGGAAAAACTCAAGTAAACTTTTACTAATTTACTAATTAGTTAATGTTCTTCCACTCCACTTCCTGATGAGGAAGTCACAGCTGAAAAGCGGAGCAGCAGGAGGAGGATAATCTATGTGTGTTCCTCTGGCCAACACTCCTTGTCTATGTCTAATCCTCAAGCAAAGCTGCAGGACTTCTCTATCCCTGGTGGCCTGTTGTGAACCCTGCTGTGGAGTCACAAGGCACTCCCTGATTAAGACAAACAGGAACTGGTAAAGGGGCCTTCCTAAAGTCAATCAGGAAGCTGTCCAACATGTAACTAAATGTCCAAACCGTGACAACCTGCCCCCTGGAAATGTGCGCTGAGGTAGTAGGCGAGGGATGTGTGTTACTCCAACCTCACCATTATGTGGACAGTAAATCACAATGATTCACCAGTGTTTTTTAGACACGCTTCACACACAGATGAAAGCCTTGGGGAAATCAGAACAGCCTCCGGGTAGTAATATCTGACTGTTTAGTAGAACAGATGAAGTGTCAAGTGTGCTTCATGAATCATCAATCTGTATGAGAATTTTATGATCCCCAGGAAAAACGGGTCTGGGCTCATGCCAAGCAGCATAAAACGGTAAGATGATAAAGAAAACACAGATTATTAAATATACACAAGATGAGGTTGCATGTACAACAGCAAACCACAATGTGTCTGTTTTATCATGTAAGTGACAAAGCTTCCCAGTTTAGCTACAAACACAGAGAGTATAGACGCCATTTGTGTTGCTGAATTTGACACTAGTTTCTGAATGCAAATTTAAAAAAAAAAGAACATTTAAAAAAAAAAGACACATTTCCCCAGGGAGAGCCCTTCCTGGACATGGCCCTTCCCAGAATCTCCAACAACAATACAAACATCACCGCGTTAATTTCCACTCAGTCGGAAGACAACATGTCTTTGGGGGACGAAACCAGCAGGGATAATGAGAGATGTACTGATAGCACAAGAGACCTTTAGCAGTTTAGGGTCTTCCATTCAGGGGGAAACTAAGCTCTCTGTATACAGCATAACTTATTCAAAAAAAGAAAAGACAAGGAGCACTAACAGTGGACCAAAATAAACTCAGGAATTTGTCTGCTCTGTGGTAATGGGCAACTTCAACCAAAGTCCCTAAACAGATGAAACTGATTCTCATCTCAAGTGTTTACTGGACAAACTAGTATCTGTCTGTAAACCCAGACATATTGTTTCTTGGCTAAAATGTGCCCTTCTGTTTAAAGAAGAAAGGGGATTGAGCACAAGAACATAAACTAGTAACAGATGGTCCCTTAATTTGGGAGCTAATTTTAATCACTTGTGTATGTAAATACGCCCTGCTGTCTTTGTCATAGTTGTACATGTTATGTTGTACAAAACGACCCCAAAATAAATGGCTTCCTGTTCTGTAGCTACATGTGCATGCTTCAGCCCTGGGGGAGAATAAAAACACGCTGCAGTAGTTTTTAAAATGAACTGTGACATAACGAGGGGCATCACGCGTGTCTGACTTCACGCATTATTATTCTGTTGCATTTCCCCTCCTTGAAAAATTAACCGATTTAAAAAAATATATATATATCTCTTTCTGACGGCTGTAAGTTCAAACGGACCTTTCTCTTTGTGTCGAGCAGTTGTCAGTTAATTCTACGGATATTCAACAGCTGTCAGTCTGCTTTTCATTTCCGTTAATCGGTGCTATGTGTCATTGTTGTCTGGCGCTAATTTACACAACTGTGGATACAAAGTTTCTGTAGGCTGCGTTATCTTGCTACTCACGTCCCAAGGACTTCCTTGAAGTCAAATATCTTCTTGATATCATCGACATGCTTTTTCCAAGATCCATAGCTGGACTCGCCGTTTTCTTTCGCCATTTCGCACCAGGGGTGGGGAGAGAAGAGGAGACGCTGCTGGAGGATCACCACACTCGTCTCACTCAGACACACACACAAAAAAAAAAAAGGAAAAAGAAAAGAAGTGCACTTCTGTACTTCGCCAAAGGCTTTTCTGGCTTATTTGTCACACTATGTTGCTTCCTCAGCCCATGCATGCAGCACGGCAAGCCCAAAGATTGGAGGTATCTGTCCTATCCCGTGAGGTTATTTGACTAATCTGTTTGACGTAGCGGATTCCGAGTCTGAGCTTCCCCACTGTTCAGATCACTGTGACGGGGTAACACAGGCTCTCCCCTCCTCCCCGGGTGGGATTCAGTCAGTGTCCTGCTGCTTGCAGGATGATACTTGGCAGTCGCATCCGAGCTGCTGTGTGCTAACGAGTCCCACCGACCGCCCTGTGGTTGTTATAGCGATAGGAGGAGTGGGAGGTTGCTGCTCCCGCCTGTCTATCTGACAGCGTGCACAATGAACGATGGAAGTGTTCGCATTGCACCAAATCAACGGCCCGCTGGAAACTCTGCTCAACTGATCAGAGCCAGTGTTTCTACTGAGAACACATGTCTCGCCATGTCTCGTGTTCGTGTCTGTTTGTTCCACATACGGATGCCTTCATTGTAATACGAGTTGGGATTTAAAGGCAGGGGCGTCGCCAGGTTTAATGGGGGCCCATGCCACCAGGTGACCCTTGGCCCCCTTAAACTTTCCTACATGTTTTGCCTTTTTGTAGCCTTGGAAATGTCCGTGTAAATGTGCATGTATGTGCTGTGGGTCTAAAGTCTGGACTGGCTACAGGGAGCACCGGGAGAATTCCCTGATGACTGTTTTGACAAGAAAGACTGTGTGGAATAATAACAGTATCTATCTATATATCTATATATCTACCCATCCATCCATCCATCCATCTAATAACCTATTTTCATATTACATTATGTCTAACTTAACAAGCATGTTTACAAGCACAAGATAAGGAGAAAGTAAATATGAGATGAAAATATATTTATTTGAAAATACTTCCATTTAAAATACATCTGATTTGTTTTATGTACATAAGCCCTTTAATGCCTTTATTTTTCAATTGAAGTCTTAGTTTGAACCATGATTACATAATAATCAAGTACTATTTACCTTAAATTGGTACAGTGAAATTTCCAAATACATCTAACTCGAGGTTGGATAAGCAACATTAAAAATCTAGACAACTCTTTTTTTGTCTTTTCAGAAATCCAGTTCAAGTACTCCCTGTTCTTGAATAAATATTTCAAAGATATTTCTAACAACCTACACTGATATTTTCTGTTCAAAACAGAAAAAAAGAAAAGAAAATGTGTGCAGACTGAATTCATTAGGGGACTAAACATTTTGATTCCTAAAACGTGGAGCTTGAACCGATTTGACACAGGTAAGATGCAATCCCCAGTGCTACAAATACAATGTTCAGCTTACAGTGATTCTTTACTTCCATCACATTGTAAACATGGTCTCTAAGGCATCGATTCACAGTTATCCTTCTTACCATTGTAACTTGCCTCGGAACATACAATACAATTAAAGGCATAGTAAATATTAATTCAGGCATTTCTTTCAAAACCATAAACATAATAATTAAAACCTGTTTTTGACTGGAATAATACAACTACAATTAACGTGGTTATCTTCAACACTACCGTTACATTTGTTGGTTATATTATTAAACGTTACGTCTGCATGTGCAGTATTGCACGCTAATTGTAGGTGGCTGTTTCTTTAAGTGCAACAGCCACATTGTCTAAAAAGGTTACCATGTACCTGCCTCTCAGCACATTTAGAGACAATGGTTTGGAGGACTATAGCATATACCAGCATGTAGTGTGGTTCTAGTTTACTGGTTATTTTAGTTCCCAGTCTTGTGGAGTCTTAAGAGAAGGTAGCAGTGAGGATGGCCTCCTGCTGCTGCTGATGGAGAGTCCCGATACCGACAGCCGGGGCGGGCAGAGCAGGTCGACTCACTAATCGAAGCTGAGAAAGACAGAAGAGACGCTCTCGTATGTGTAATATTAACAATTAATTTCAGAACCATTAGGCTTCATATTGTAAATTATATTATTTGACTACTCACCTTGCAGGCCAGCTGCTTCTCAAACCTGGGTGCTACGAAAGACCAGGGACCCATGTTCTGGGGCTCTTCCTGACTCCAAATAAACTCTGTCAGGAATTAAAACATTTAATAATAATTTATACTCTTTATTGATTCCCTATGGAGAAATTACAATTTACACTCTGTGGTTATTACACACTACACACAGGCCTGAAATTCACACGCATGCTCAGTACCTATACATGCACTAATGGAGAGATGTCAGAGTAAGTGGGCTGCGAGTGCTGGACCAGTACCCTGAGCGTTTGAGGGGGGTTAGATGCCTTGCTCAAGAGCACCTTGACAGTGCCCATGAAGTGAACTGGCGTCTCTCCAGCTACCAGTCCACACTCCGTACTTTGGTCCGAACGGGGCGGCGACCCTTCGGTTGCCAATCCAACTCCCTACGGACTGAGCTACTGCCACCCCACTTCACATAGAAAGTAAAAGAGAACACTCAGTGTTTTGTCTTGTTTGTCTAGTTTAGGGAGTTTCTCTTTGGCCCTTTAACCACAGAGGGTTTAATCCAGATCCAACTGAAACTGTGTGTTTGTGGAGGCGAGACCAATGAAATAGAGAGATGAAAGTGAAACCTGAACTTTTAAATGTCACATTTCAATGACATTTGTAATAACGCGAACAACTTAAACTTCAGTCTTGGAACATACAGTACCTTCACTCAACAGAATTGAGTGGTTTACTCCATTTCTCTTGACGGAGATAACAAATAATAAAAAAGGATGTAGCATGATTCTTTAAAAATTGTTTTAAGATGTAATTATTAGGCAGCTTAATTTGTATAACGTAAATTAGCTAATCCGTTAATTTGTTGTTGTACAGAAAAAATTAATCAGCAACAATTTTGATAATGGATTAATTGTTCCAGCTTCTCATATATGAATATTGCTAGTTTTCTGAGTCTCTTATGGTAAATTGAATATCCTTAGTTGTTGGACAGCTAGACTGAAAATATAATAGGTCACCTTGGATGCTGGAATATAGTGATGGTTGCAAACACCATTTCCAATTAGCTGATGACAAATTTAGACGCAAATTTGAGAGGCAGACTGTTTGACTGAACGGGGTTCTCAGACTAACTTGGAAAGAGAGCGATGAGGGAAGGTGATCCCTGCTAGATACCGCTAAATCCTACACACTGGTCATTTATTAGGAGAAGCTATCTATGTGAAAACGGCCTCCTCTTCTTCTGATGTGCCATAACTGTGTTGCATTTCATTAGAAGAGCAAAAATCCTCTTCAGTAATTACACTTAACACCCCACAAATTCAAAGAATGATTAATAAAGACAAGGATGTCAACACTGATAGCCTTTAGTTTCTCAGACTTGGAAAGTCTTGCATAACAAAATGACAACCTTTCAGTCAAAGTCTAGGTTGACACTCACTGAACTTCAGAGACTGGACTAAATAACAGAGACACTTGATACAACAGCCCTGCAGTGACTACCAGTATGGTGAAGCTTCATACTTGAGTTTCTTGTTTGACATATTTATGGTCCCTTGTGAGTTATGTAATGTGTTCTTGAGAACTCCGTAATAATCGTGGCAACTGTCAGACTTCTAATGTGAAGTTGCCACACACTGCTCAATGGCATTACACTTCCGGTGACTCACTTAAGGAGAATGAGCATTGATGAAAAAATCCTTTTCTTTTAAGTAGTGAATGATACAACTGAAATTTATTTCTGTTGTCAATAAAAGGTCATTTTTCATTTTTAATCAAGACTGAGTCATTTGTGCCTTATCAGGACAGTTACAAAAAAATGTGCCACACCATGAAAATATTGCGAGAATTGAAGGACATATTTATGTTTTAGCAAGACCTAGACCTAAGACTTTTCAGCGTGTGTCAGCAACTGAGGCACATGAAAGCAGATTATTTGATATTGTAAATAACTGATTATATAAACATTCATCAGTTGCAGTCTTAAATGACATATTATGAGCTTTAGCACATTTGCTTTTACTGCGGGATTATTGTAGTTAATTTCTCCTCTACTATGTTTCTTCTTTGATTTTTAAGTGATGGAAAGGCCAGAAGTGGTAATGTATGGTGAGAAACACAGTCAAGTATTTCACACTGAAATGTCCACAACAACATCGTGAAAGTGTTAACTTGTTCATAAAGCGAGTCGTGGTTTGCTTGTAATACAGCAGTGCATACAAAAACCTAAACAAAACATACAGAAATGAACTTTTCGTCAATGACTGGCCTGAAATCAACTGTTGTTGTGGTGATGGCACTCATACAGTCAGTATGCGTACTAATGGTAGGTGGAGGTCCTACACATACCTTTGGCGTTGGGGTATTTTTTTAGCTCCTGCTGCAGAGCGTCCATTGGGAACGGACATAGCTCCTCCACACGGATGAGTGCTGTGTTTTGGTTAGCTGCTGACGTCTCCCTCTGTTTCAGGAGGGCATAGTAGTGTTTCCCTGAGCACAGCACCACCTTCTGGACACTGCATAGCATAAAAACGAGTGGGCTTAATGTATGGGTTAGGATTTGTTAAGTGTATTCCAAGTTAAGCAGGTTTTTCTAAAGACAATTCAAAACAACCAATGACATAACTCTTGTTTAAGAAAAGTAGTCAATGAACACTGCATTGACATCTGAAGCCTTGCAATTTGAATTATTTCTTAAATATACAGTATTTTACCACATTGAGGGCACACTTCAGAATACATTGAATCATTCTTTACCTTTCAGCTGGGACTGAAGTATCACCCAACACTGGTCTGAAAGATGTTCCTGGTGTCATTGCAGTCAGACTGGATGCTGCCCCCTGTGAAAACAACACACATTATTCAGCCACTTGCATGGAAATACCTGTAAAAGGGAGTTAGAAAGGTTTTACGTTTCTACAGTGCTTACAGAAAATCTGAGCAGTGTCTTGGGTCCAACCACAATGAGAGGTTTGCGGAAGTTCCGGATCATCTGTCTCCTCAGCAGGTGGAAGTACTGAGCAGAAGTGGTTGGGTTGACCACAGCCATGTTCACGTTGTCACCGTCCACACCCTCTTCTCTACTGTCACACATCTAAGAGACAAAAAAGGACAAGTTAGCGAGGAAAAAGCTGGCATGACCATCTTCACAGGGGTTCCTTGACCTCCGACCTCAAGATATCTAATATAATAATATTTGTTTATGTTTGTCTTGTGTTACACCCCAGGAAGAATAGTCTTTGCTATGGTGATGACTAAAGGAAATCCACAAACTAGGTCTGCACAATATATTGTTTTTACAGTCATCGTAATATCAACTAGCGTAATATGGCTGCAACATATCGCACTAGACACTGCAAGATTATTTGTGTTAGTGGAAAGAAAACATCAGTAAAAAACTTTCTTAAACTTAAAACTGTCTTTCTTAAGTGGTGCCTATTATGTTTAATTCAACATTCAATTTGTTCAGTAAAATAATGATAGAAATGATTTCCTTTTGTTTTAAATTCAACAAGCATTTGGTTTTCTTTTTGCAGGATACTTAATGCAACGGAAATGCAGAACTGAGGACACTGTATAATTGGTTTATTTATTGCAAGTAATACTGTTATAGCGATAATCAACATCGTTATCGTGCAGCCCTCTACAATAAACAACTTTAATGAAAATGGTTGTAATTTTTCTCATGTAGTAGAAATGTTTCACCTTTTAAAAGTGGTGTATTTTAATACATGGAGCCAGTTACCGCCAGTATCTGTGCTGAGCTAGGCTAGTGGTGGGTGAGTCGGACAGACTTATGACACGCACAGAGATGAGAAGGGTATGTATGGACTTCTCTAACTTTGGGGGATACGGTGAATAAGATAAAATCCCAATAAGTCAGCGTGTTCCTTTGAACGACAAACTCTGTCCGACCAGAGGCATCAATGTTTGATTTTCAATCAGTAACTTAATATTAAGACCCAAGTCTAACATATTGTCTCCCAGTTCTAATTACAACTGGGATTTGACATGGCTATCAACACAAAATCACAAAGTGCTCAGAAAGTGACATTAACATTTCAGTCCCACAGACCTGGAGGAAGCGCTCCATGCGACAGGATGAGTGTTCGGGTCCGGCTCCATCATAGCCGTGAGGCAACAGGATCACCATCCCACTTTGTAAGAGCCACTTGGCTTCACCTGGGGACACAGCAGTTTCACATCTGACATGTGTAGAGTTTTCAAGATACGTATTATAAGTGTAACTGTGAATATGTTGATAGCATGAGTGTGGTCAGAGTGTACCTCCAGTGAGAAAGGCATCAAAGATGATCTGAGCTCCGTTGAAGAAATCTCCAAACTGAGCCTCCCAGATGGGAAGGAGCTTCGGCTGCGCGATACTCATACCATATTCAAATCCAAGCACCGCCTCCTCAGACAGTGGGCTGTTACACACCTAAAAACACACAAACACACACACACTAAAAACACGAAAATTTGCACACTCATTTGACATTTTAAGGGTTTCAGAAATAGGCATGCAAAAATGGCTCGCTAGCACCCCATACAAAACTCTTTATTTTTTTTTAAATAAGCTCCTGCTGTACATTTTAGTTAGCCTAATGACAATCGGCACACATCCTCTATCATGGTAACACGTATAAAAAAGCCTCTTGGAGCCCCGCCCTAAACTCAACAGGAAGTCTGCCATTTTGAAAAACTAATTCCTAGAGATTTCAGCCAATCGACTTCAACTTTGCTGCGTGAAATCTTAAGACCGTAAAGATGAGAAGTTATTAGTGTGAATGGAGGCTATTTTGCGAATTTATTGATGAAGTTGTTGCAACTCCAGTGTACATTGTCAATTCCGCCCAAAATGTATTGTGATTGACAAAGGTCCAGGCCTGAGGACATCTGAAGGCCAATATTGACTCATAGTCATAGCACCCGTTGCTAGCAACAGGAAATCAGCCTTATATAGTATGACAAACATCATCCAATTTACATGAAATTTACCATGTGTGGCCTTATACATTTTAGAATATTGAGCTGGCCCCTGCATTTTGACCATGCCCGTACACACGTTGGCCACTCATGAACTGTTTGACATAGAGTCTTGTGTGAGGTATCATTGAATTCAGCCGAGATTTCCATTTTCATTGGTGACTGTTTGCGGTGTTCGACGTTCACGCAAATGCTCGGCAGAAAGGAGCGGTGTCCAACGGTAACCCCGATGTGGTCGAGGTGCCAGGGCCCTTCCAACACTGCTTTAATTTAAGAATTAAGGATATGAATATGTCATGCTTTAAACATGTTTTGTTCACACTGATGTTTTGTCTGTTTTATACGGATTTTACCTCCAAGAAGCCAGTCTGCTGCGGGCTGATGTGGTTCAGAGGGATGTACATGTCATTAGTCTCCTGACACACCACCATGGCGTGTCGTTGACTGAACGTGCCTCTTCCAACATCCTGTCCGCTGATTCGAATATTAAAGCCTGTAACAACAATCGTTTTAAATCTACAAATCCATTTCTTGAAAGCAGTACTCAATAAATAAGCAATCCTAAATTAATATTCCATGATTCTTATATTTGATTGGGTGTACAGTATTTTCTGCCTAACACTGACCTTGGCAGAGGAGAGAGCCAAAAGCCAAGGCCTCTGCTGTGGACCAGTCCAGTTTGGTCCCTTCTTCTAACTTGTTTAACCGGGCCTGAGTTCACACAAGAAGAAAACATAATCTTGTTGCCATGTCAACAACAGACAATCCAATAGAAATTACAGAGACGACGGTCCACCTGTGTATGGGTCTTTCCAAGGTGGCTGTGCAGTTGGATTCGCTCAGGGATGTCCACAGATTTTGCTCCTACAAACTGCAGCAGGGGAACGGGGACACCTGTGTCCCAGGTGGTGACTCTGGCCTGTGGTTCCACCAGATCCCCCCAGCGGCCCTGCAGGTTGGTGGGTGGAGGGCTGTACAGGGTCATGTTAGACAGCTTGTCGTTTAGCATGCTGTAGTGTTGGGACTTGATCATGTCACGCTCGACATCGGTCATCAGACCCTCAGAGATCAGCTGGTCTGAGTAGTAGTCAGGGACGCTCTTACGGGATCTGTGAGGATGCAACAATGTCTGTCATTCACCAGTATATTAAACAATATGTCTGTGGGATAACAAACAATTTTTAAGCTCTACAAATGATTCAGAATTGCTTCAGGCAAACAACTTTCTTGGTTTTACTCTATGTTGGCAAAGAATCTAAAAGTAAGCCTGAAATCTCCAAATGGAATTTGAAGACACTCAAAGCAATTTCTTATGTCAGTCAAAATGCGACTTCCAACGGTACTGTTGCCATCTGCTCCGCTAGCAGGGTTTCCGCAGCTCGCTAAGTTGCCTTACTGCTGTGCATCGGGAGATGTATTTTTAAGATGTTATTTTACCTAAAATGTGTTACACAAGTAACTCTTTTAAGGAATTACTTAGGGTGTAGGTTGTGGTGGTCGAGAGAGTTTTATCATCTGCTAAAGAACCCTAAGAAAGATGCTTTATATGCTACGGTAACTTTTAAAGTGAAAATACGTTGTGATACCAAGTAAACAAGGTAAATAAAACTGACCGGATGATCTTGTACATGGCTGGGTTGGTGAAACCAGGCTCGTCCAGCTCATTGTGGCCCCACTGACGGTAGCAGATCAGGTCAACGATGACGTCTTTCCTAAAAAGCCTCTGGTAGTCCACAGCCAGCCTTGTGGCCCGCAGCACCTCCTCTGCGTCATCGCCGTTTACGTGGATCACAGCACAGTTCACCATCTTACCTGTGTAACAAATGTGACCATAACTTTCTGATTATAAACTGTGTTAATATTTAAAAAACAAAACATATTTCTTAACACACTTTTACAATTAAACAGGACAATTAAATAGGTTTCACCTTTTCGAAGGCACATATGCGGATATATTTTGACAGAGATGTCTACGTATGCTTGATAAGAAAGTAGAACTATGTATATGCACACACACACACACACACATATACATATATACACACACACACACACACACATATACATATATACACACACACACACACACACACACACACACACACACACACACACACACACACACACTTAATTATTTTGATATGTTTCACCGACCAACATCACTACAGTACAAAGAGGATCTCGCTCTCTCGGATGGAGTGGTGTAACCCACTTGGTTGTTCACAATGAGATGGATGCTCCCACCGACTCTGTAGTGAGGGAGGTTTGAAAGGGTCAACGTTTCTGGAACAATTCCTTGGCCGGGGAAAGCGCCGTCACCATGGACCTGTGGAGAAGACAACAGAGATTGTCCTGAGCTTTTAGTAAAACTGCAGGACGGTTTGATAATGGCTTCTTTAACCAGGCCCAGAGAGGTTAAGTGCCATTAGTATGAACCCTGTATCAGAAGAGAAGAGTAAAGGAGACATTATATATGTCTATTATTGGAGATCCACATTTTGTGGGCAACAGTAAAAATTGTATTCATTCCAGTATTCTAGTAAGTATATTGGTTATTGAAAAATAATGCTTTAAAAATAGACACAGGTTAGGTATCGGTGAAAGGGAGGTGACCTTAAAGACTGGAGAAAGAAAGAAAACAAAGAAGGTACTAAAAGAAGAATAGGAATACTTAATATGCAGTGATATATATGCATGCATGGCTGTGGTGGAGTTTCCAGAAACACCATGTTATGGTCAGATGAGACAAAGACAAAGCTTAGGTCATTCATAGGTCACAGGTCAGGGGACGACAACATTTGGCCAGTCTTTAATAACTACACCTCTTCATGTATGAAGATGTTTGTGTCTCTACAGCCTCAGAGTCTAGACAGATGTATGAGAGAGGTGGGCATGGCTGCGGCCTGGACCCTCCCATGTCATGCCGCCCCGTCTAATCTCATGCCAATGTGTGTCCATCAGTAAGTTCATAGGGTCAAAAATACAAAATCGCAAATTATTTTCCAGATGGAGTCGCAGGTAAGTTCGTAACCACGCTTTTTGCAATCAATTGAAAGACATCAAAAACTGTTAAAGTAACACTTTTTGCCATACATATAGTTGCGGATTTCTGGATGTTATTGTTGTGCCCCTGAAATTAACATACATTTGATGAAAACTGCATCAGCAACGCAGCCATTTCTGCCAACTAAAGGCAGGATTTCCTGAGGAGGGATAAGGATCCGCACACACAAGAACAAGAATATAAAAAACATGTTACACTCTTACATCAGTATGATAGTCTGCATTTATCTTGTAGACATATTTTATTCATTTGTATGATTGCCGTTACCGTTTAGTTATAAAAACACCAAATATTTCAAGTATTTTATATGATAGTTGATGTAAGCGTTTACTTTGAAAAGTAAGAGTAATTTTTTCAAGTATTTTATTCCAGACGCAAACCTTCATCTTGAAAAGTAGAAGCTCGGGGACATAGAGGCACCAGGCGGGATGGCAGAAGGAATTTTTTTAGTTTGCCTATAATCTGCATTTGTTTTATAGACGGACAATAATTTTAAGTATTTTATTAATCAGTATGATAGTCTGCATTTTTCTTGTAGACTTTTTTAAAAGTATTTTATTCATTTGTATGATTGCTTTTACTGTTTAGTTAAAAAACACCCAATATTTCAAGTATTTTATTCATTAGCATGATAGTCGGAAGCTTTTATTTTGAAAAGTAGAAGCTTGGGGATGGCACCAGGCAGGATGGCATGAGATGGGATGGCATGCCACAGGACGCACCAGGCTGCAACCATCTAGTCTTGGTATGATAAGTGAATGTTTGGTTCCAGGACTGTCTCCTTTTGGAGGTTGATGAAAACAGGGTACAGTTCGGCATACATACTCACAGAACTAGGCTAAAGATGACCACCATTTTTTTTGGCGCCATTAATTTCTTGGTAAAACACAAACTTGACAGCTTGTGCTAGGGATATTGGCATCAGCTAAAAGGCACAGAACCTCAGAGTTGAGGATGACGCTGCCAACAACACATTGTGTTTAAAATGTACTGTCTACCTTAATCTCTCCTCGATCAACATCAATAAATAACAAAAGTTAAGCAGCTCTTGAGTTTTTCCTTAACATGGGTTGATTATTGACGTAGTGTAACCAGATACATTTGCTTTGCCCTCTAGTAATGAGTGATAAAGATTTAATCAACAAGAAAAATGTTGTTTTTTTAAACTCCAAATACCATAATGAATACAACAGTCCACCACATTTCATTACAATTTGTTTTGATTGACATTTCATTTCAGATTATGGGGATGTATAAATTAACCACATCTTTCCCCATTGGATTCTGGTAGGGGACCTGTATGTCATAAGTCTGTCTCTCCCCATGTTTTCAGTCTCTCCTGCATTACTATTAAATAAAGGCAAGGTATAAAGTTGTTGTTCTTTTTCTTGTTAAGTTGTTGTGTACCTGCAGACAGACGACTTGGTCCCCCGGCTGGGCATTGTCTTCAGGTGAATAGTCTCCTTCCTTCCTGAGCTGCTGCCTGGCTCTGGTTTTGCCAAGAGCCACAGGGTTGATCGCCTCGAGGTGAGATGGGTTGGGAAGCATGGTCACATGGATAGGGTGCCCAGCTCCAAAATCCAGCTCCACTGAAGAGGTGAGGTGGGAGAGAACATCACCGATGGCAGGCGAGGTGTCGGGGTACTCGCTGAGGCCACGCATCTTACGGAACATGAGCTGGGGAGAAAAATGATGGAAGAACAATGTGGGTTGATGTTATCTTACCCTTGTTAGTCAGCTGGCTGTGATTTTCTGTTTACTTCTTGATTACAGTCATACAATATATACAATCTACCGTATTTTCCGGACTAAAAGTTGCCCTTTTTTCACAGTTTGGTTGGCCCTGCTACTTATATTCAGGTGCGACTTATATATCAAAATATATACATTTGAACATGTTTTTAAATGTTAATTCATAATGACTGACATTAACCAAGGAGCAAACATTACCTTCTACAGCCAGGAGAGGGCGCATTAGGCTTGTGACAACTATATGCTGCTCCAGTACCCCTGAAAAAATTAACTGAACCATTACTTTAAGATAACTCAGAAAAACTTGACTGACTGGCTTGCTATGTTAATTTAGCCATGTCAGTCGCGGGGGCAGCAGCTCCAGCAGGGGACCCCAAACTTCCCTTTCCCGAGCCACATCAACCAGCTCCGACTAAGGGATCCCTAGGGGTTCCCAGGCCAGTTTGGAGATATAATCTCTCCACCTCGTCCTGGGTCTTCCCCGAGGCCTCCCCCCCCATTGGACGTGCCTGGAATACCTCCCTAGGGAGGAACCCACGAGGCATCCTTACCAGATGCCCAAACCAGCTCAAGTGGCTCCTTTTGACGCAAAGTAGCAGCGGCTCTACTCAGAGCTCCTCTAGGATTACTGAGCTTCTCACCCTGTCTCTAAGGGAGACGCCAGCCACCTTTCTAAGGAAACCCATTTCGGCCGCTTGTACCCTGGATCTTGTTCTTTCGGTCATGACCCAGCCTTCATGACCATAGGTGAGGGTAGGAACAAAAACTGACTGGTAGATTGAGAGCTTTACCTTCTGACTTAGCTCCCTTTTTGTCAGAACAGTGCGATATTCAGCCTCCCAGATATGTTCTTTATGCTACTGTGCATCTGAATAACTTACTGTCTTGGATTAACATACTGGACACAAATTCAGCCTGTTGTTCTGCTATTGTGTAGTTAAGTAACTTGCCTTTCCAGATTAAATGTCTGTTCTTGGTCTTAGATTTTGTAAAATACATTTCTAAATAAATGACACCTATACACTCACCGGCCACTTTATTAGGTACACCTGTCCAACTGCTCGTTAACACTTAATTTCTAAGCAGCCAATCA
>NC_048414.1:14438117-14603772 GCF_013103735.1 Etheostoma cragini
GTTCTGAAGGCAAAAGGGGGTCCAACCCGTTACTAGCATGGGGTACCTAATAAAGTGGCCGGTGAGTGTATATGTTTGTTTTTTCTTCTTCAGGGTGCATTTTTGGACTGATGCGATTTATAGTCCGGAGAATATGGTAATCTGGTCAAGTCACAGATTAATTTGAAAGTAAATGTGTCATTAAATGTAGCTGTCTAAGGCTAGTTAACCTCTGGTGGGAACTTCAGCAGGCCTGTCAGGAGGTTAAGTCGGCCTCTGTGAGGCATGCCGATGACAATGTCAGTGACTCCGCTGTGGGCCAACTGGAAGAAAAGCTCGTAGAAGAAGGCCATCATGCTCTCTGCTCCTTCTCCTCCATAACGTTTCACGGTAGCAAACTTGGTGGCCAAAAAGTGGTCAAATTCCTGGTGAAAGGTGGTGAAAGAAAAAGTAAAGAAACAGATGGATTAAAAATACAGGATATTACAAAAAAAACATGTGATAAGATTTGTCAAATAATACAGTACATTTTCTTTCTTCTTGGCCCTACCTGAGATTCCAGCATAATCTTGGCCAGCTGCCTCCTCTCCTCCAGGGAAAATTTCTTTTTCCTGAGTTCCTCAAAGCGGTCAGCAAACCACTCCCTCTCGTCGAGGCTGCTCAGCTGGCTGGTCTCCACTGACAGGTGACCACAGTAGGCTTCTTCCAGGTAGGCCTGAACCTCTTCCACTGAAGCCTGTGCTTTGCCAAAGTGCCGTAGACCTGCAGAAGCACATTGAATGTGTCGTGATAATACCGACAAGTGAACCGAGGGGAGCGCTGTCTATTTTTAAGTTTCACTCCTCAGGACTGAGAGCACCACAGTTGTTATTCTAATCATGTCTAATCAAGGACTAATCTGTACATGGTGTAACTGGTGAATGCAATTAACTACCTGAGTTTTTTACATTTTTTATTTCAACCACAGCTGAAAGGTAAAAACCATTATCCAACCATTTCCAACCTTAGGTCTATAAAACAATAAAATGTACACTTAACAAAAAAATATATCATAGTACTTTGTATGGCACTTCACCAAATACTCAGATAAAATTTTACATTAGAAAATATAGAAGAATAAACCGTTTTAGAAGGTTTACCAGGTTTTTGTAAATTTGTTCTTTCAGAGTTACATTTTCACTCGGCAACAGGCCTACATTACAATTAACTAATGTACCTAAGTAAATGTATTCAGGTATTAAAATGAAATACAATTCTGACATTCTTGTACATTACTTGATTACTTTAATATAATGCTACTTTAAACTTATCCTCCACTACTCTTAAGGAAATATTGTACTTTTTACTCCACTACATTTATTGGACACGTGTATTATTTTGCATACAAATGATAAAATATGATACATTGTAATATCCGCCAAACTTTCTATAAAATAGTTAAAGTTAGTTCCTTCTGGACCAGCAGTATTATGCTACTTATACAAGATTGCATCAGTAATATTAAACAAAGCTCAGAGCTTTTGAAACTTTATTTTGGTGATACTTGCAAATTTCTACTAACACATCACTATGGTTTTGAATACATACATTGCACTTTTATGGGAATATTTTACATTGTTGTATTAAAGGATCTAAACTAAACTAAAACTACCACAATCAATGAATCACTATCAGTGAAGTTTACCCTGCAAAGCATAAGAAAATGTGAATAAATATAATAATGACATAATGTTGCATGTATACAAATAATAAAACAAGGTTTCAAGGAGGAGATATTGTCATTGTCCCAACTTCTGCATGCTTTCTGTAGGTCTCCATCCACAGCTGTTGTGTAACACAGTAACAGTTACCTGAGGTGTTGAGTGGTCCTGTGATGGTGCCAGTCAGCATGTTTATCTCCGGGACGCTGTGGGTAACAGGCTTTTGGGGTAGTAAGGGGTTAATTTTAGCAGCCTTGTGTCCATGTGCTCTGTATGCCTCCACCAGACGGGCAAGACCATGATCTGCAAGACAACAGGCCGCTGTCAGCATGGGTTAGGGTTACTTTAGGTAATCCTTTTCCGAAACACACTTCAGTGTCAGCCACCTGGTGTAATGTCATCTTCGGCTAACGTTAATTGCAACAACCATATTTATAAATCAACACCGAGCAGCTAAGTGACAATTACATTGGAATAATATTTTACACAAAGAAGACTGGAAAAAAAACTAACGTTATAAACTACAGTGAATGCACGTATGTAAGTCAGTAGCGTTACGTCAGCACCTCGTCTTCTTATCGGGTGATGTTAATTTGCGTACATAGTAAACACTGACCTTGATTCAGTGCTGCGATGCGGTCGCTTAACTTGTGGTGGCTCTCAATCAGTTTGGGTCGGTATCCGTAAACACCTCTCTCGGTGTGATAACAACAGCCGGCCACCTGCCGAGTGACACTCGGTGGCAGTTTGCTCAACGACTTTTTAAGGAAAAGTACGGCCGACATTGTTTGAAAGTGCAAAACTATAATCTTTATCTCCACACACACACCAACGGCTACAGAACGGCGGCCATACTGGCGAGAGAGCAACGCTATGGGAGGAGACGACGCATCGAAAGCCTATTGGCTAAGTTTCATGTTACGTTACACGTTTCGTTTTGTTTGATTGCTAGCTTGTAGCTAAGCTAGCAGTCACTTCAAAAACGTTATAGCTATCTATGATTGTTTTTTCTTTGCTGACGTTAACTCAAAACGCCATTTAACTGACAACCTTTGTTGTGTTTGATTGCTAACTTGTAGCCAGCAGTGAAAGAACTATTAAAAGTAGGTTCATTTTGACTGTGTCGACATTACAGAAGTCTCTCGTTAGCATCATGTTTGCTAATTGTCTCAAAGTAACGCATGCGCAACTCAAATCTGCACTCGATGTACATCGGGGAGGGCTACTTGAGGTACTTCACTCCTTCGTGTATTTCACGAATTTCAGTATGACATGTTATGCTGTAAACCGTTTAAATCTGAGCATGCGCGACTCAAATCTGCACTCGACTAACATCGGGGACAAGCGCCGTGACGTAGCACAAGTGTCAAGGTACGAGATCAGTGCTGCTTTCATGTGTTTATTGTAAATTCCAGATTCCACATTTGAACGTTGGAAAGCAGGATTTTGCTTGGTTTTGGTAAGAAATTGACAATATTCTATTTTTCTTTATGTTGCTTCTTCAATTTATAATTTTTTCTCAAATTGTCCTTTGTCTGATAGTATACAGGTGACCGTGACACATTCTAGTGAGTAACATGATGTGGATATGTCAACCCTAACTAGCCTATCAAAGATTTATTGTGAGGTAGCTCTTTGCACCACCACCATTAAATCAAAAAATGAGGAAATATCCAGATTTACAGAGCTTCAGAGACAATTTAACATCAAAACATCTGACCCTTTGCTTATTTCTGAGCTTTAAAAACGTGTTAGACGTTTATTTTCCCGCTAGGTTTAAAAAATGGAATTTAAAAGAAAGATGTTTGTGTATAAAAGAGTAAACCATCATTATTAATTTGCCTTGTGCTTCTATAATTTGCCTGTGACACAAGAGGAGAATTGTTCCAGAACAGCTTTAACTTGAATCCAAACAGAACGATTCTCATCGTTCTTGATAGAGGAAGGACACTTTTAATGTTTTGTAATTTATAGTAAATTCATCTTAATACAGGGATTTACCCATACCATAAATGTACTGTAGTCTATAGTTTTTCTGTGATATTACACAGAAATATTTTACTTTTTCTTTTTATCCAGATGTTGACCTAACATGCCCTTGTATTTTTCAATTAAACCTTTAAGGCTTCCACATAATGCCAAGATATAAAGCAAAATGTAAGACAACATGTCTCTGCTATTTTTTGGTATACTTTAGTTCATTTCACAGCATTTTTTTGCAGAAAAAGAGGTAAAGCACAAGAAGCATTAGTCATAAGTTACTTTGTATAGCTTTCTTGTGGAAGGAAAACATTCAGTTACCTTTGTCAGTCAAGTTGTTTTTAAAGGACAGGCTGCAAAGGAAAAACAGATGAGGAATTACATTTTTGCATATTTCTTCCCCCAAGAATTTAAATAGAAAATCATCATACTGTTTTTTGAAGACCCGTCTCAAAAAACAGGGTTGCTCCGAATGATAATTTCCATTATTGATGAAATATTTGGTCTATAAATATTTCTGAGACAAAGATGTACACCAAATGCAGATTTACCTTCTAAAATACCTATTTTCATGATAAAATTAAACCTTTGGTGTATACTTTCCCATGGTATAAATGTTGGTCCTCAGGTCATACTTCTGGATGAAGTCTTCTTGCCCAAACATGCCATACTGTACATTTAGTTGACAAGCAAGGTGAATAATGACCTGTACTTACAAATGTGTGCTTTGGTAATTGACATCACACAAATGTCATGTTCCCATGTAATCCCTATAAAGGACAATTTAACCTAAAAATAATGAAATTATGAAACATGTTTTTCAATTGTGTTTGAAAGCAGAACATTAATCAGTTATCCTAAACACTGGTAAGCATCAGGTTTTAACATCAGTTGTCCAGATCAAAGCTACAATTTTTATATCCAGGACGTGGATCTTGCTTAGAGGGTGAAATATACAGTAGACATGGCTCCCTTTGTCCTAGAAATATCTTTATTATACCATGTTTAACTGATATTTCTATAAGACTACTTAATCGTCATGTTTCTCTGAAAGCGCTGCATCTTTGTTTACATCTTTGTACAGCAGAGCCATCTCTAAGATACAGGGAATGTTGTCGAGTAACAGAACTACCTCATGAGGAAATGCAGCCTTACTGTAACTTAGTTTAAAACACTCCTAGAACGCTTTTTGCAAACTAATGTCAGATGCCCACAATCATGTTTTTAAAATAAAACTTGTCACAAAACTACTTGCAGTAGCTTGATAGGAATGTGATTATGTAACAAAAGGCCTACATTAACCATCATTGTGACGTCTTGATAAACCTTATATTGAAAGAGTAAATTAATAACACTAATAACTCTTAAATACAAAAGTTCTGATCAGTCAGGAATATGTATGGCTTTAAATATAAATAGCTTTTTACAGGCTGTGGGCTAAAACACACTAGAAGCCTTATTATATTTTACAATAATTCACCACATTTACAATCTGACAGGCAAATTAAAATATGCAATTATTAAGATTAGTATATGATGGAATTGTGGCATTAGAATTGGACCACCAAATCTGGGCTTTCACAACCAAAAATTTTCAGAGCGGGGTCTTCTTCCGGACCTCCCTTCACCCCCCACATGGTTGGTGGAGCTTTTCTATGGAATAGGGCTCCTGTTATTATTTACCTTATCAATTATTCAAAAGATGATTTGTCATTTTGTCTAGAAAATGCCAGAAATGGAGAAAACAGCCATAAGGATTTACAGAACTCTAGGTGACGTTTTCTAAATGTTTTTGTTCCCCCCAACAGTCGGTTTAAAGTCCAAATATATCTAACATAAAATTGTATAACACATAAGGAAGAAAATCTGCACATTTGAGAAACTGGAACCAACAAATTTGAATTTTGCTTTCAGGGTTGCACCAAATGATAATTTCCATTATTTTATTAATCATTTGGTTTATAATCATTTCTGAAAATGTTCAAGAAATTGTCTCCAAAATACTGCAGAGCCAAAGTTAACATCTTCAAAGGACTCGTTTTCTCCCCAAAAAAAACATCTGAGACCAAAATATATTTTCTTTTGTCATGACAGAATATCTTCAAATCCTTACATTTGAGGGGCTGAATTTAGTGTAATAATCATAGGTCAATTATCAAAATGATGGCCAATTCATTTGAGGACAGACTATCATTTTCAGGTCTAAAGTCAATCTGTTGATCAGCTAATCATGTAACTACTACGGAGTCTACACTCAAGGTGTTAACTGCTAATTAAACTGACAGGATTTTAGTTTTCACACAAATGTTAATTTATTTGTATAAAGACAGGGTGTTCACAGATGTATTTGAAACCCAAACTAGCTGTAGAATGGGTTTCATTTATCAAATGCCAGAGTAATTACGTATGACAACCCGCCCCCCAGCCCTTCAGACACCTGGAGGTTCACATTAAGATTTAGATAAACCTGCTCTCCTTCATCCGTTACTGCTCAAAAATAAGCAAAGAAAAGCACAACAAAGAGAAACAAGTTAGCGAGACATGAAACACTGGGGGAGGGAGGGGTGGTTTGTAAAATGTCTTTACAACACTGGACAAGCACAACACACAAAGACACACAGTCCATATTAGGGGAAATGGTTTAATTTGGAGACAGAGGCAAAGAAACACACCACACATGAACAAACATTGACCAAAAAAAGAACAGTCTTTAGGCTACACACCCCGCTATGGGAAAAAAACTGAAAACTCTACACAGGTAAAAAGCAAGGCTCAAACTAAACAGTTAACTCTTCAACTAAGACAATTCTCCACAGAAGTTGTTGAAATCCTGTTGACCATTAAACTATGTGGACAGCACAAATACTAACATGAAACTTACCACGATTTAGAAGACCCCCCCCCCCCCCCCGGAACGGAAACTAATTAACGAATAGAGAAACAGAGATTCGAGTATAATCTAAATCAGGCATCTTTTAGGGACAAAAAAACAAAACACACACACAAAAAAAAAAAAATTGCTTGACACCACCAAGAGGCCAAACTCGAGACCTGGTCAAGGCGAGGCCACATTGAGAGGCCAGACAATTCTTTTTTTTTTCCCAATATAGATTTTTTTTTTCCTTTAATTTCCAATATAAAAAGCTTCACTGGTACAAAATACATATGAACAACCAGTTGTAGAAATTGGAAAGCCTGTGCATGTCTTTTTTTTCTTTTCTTAATCCCACCCAGTTTAAAAAAAAAAAAAGATATTGACTGAAGAAAAAAAAGAAAGAAACCGGACTGTATGCATATTACAGATCACATCCAAATGCACCCACTTTGGCTTTCATCAAGACAAGATAAAACATCTATTAACTTATTGGTGGAACATGAACAAAGTCCTACCGATTATCAGACAAGGAAAAACACAGGAAAAGATTTATTTTTTCCCTCTTTTCTTTTGGATCAAGACAATATCTATAGAGATGCAAAGCTACCACACTTGTCAAAAAATAGCACTTCAGAATATGAAAACGGAACAAAAAAAGTGATTGTTAGAGCTTGAACGGGATGTGTGATGGAAGCCCCTGAAGTGAGTCAAGTTCCTGTTAGAACCGCTGTGGACTGTACATTGTGCTTTTTTATTCATTCACAGCAACACTTTACCATACACTGCATACTAACCACAGATCTGCAACCATTTCAGTGTTTGACACACATTTTTATCATTTCAAGAGCTTAACATGGCATTCAAGCCGTTTTTTGTTAACTTGACTTTAAGATCATTTTTTTACTTAGATTTTCCCGACACATCTGGTCACCCATCGTTTTTATGTAAAGTGTTACAATACACGTGTTGACACTCACTAAGAAAGAGGTTTAAACTTCAAATGTATAGGGAAGTTTATTGTTTATCTAGAATTTCTTTTAACCAACTGTTCAAATTGAGTACATCACAACACACATTTACCAATAACTCAACACACAAGAGGGGGGAGTGGGGGAAGGGGAGACACGAGCAGGTGACGAGTTTTTGATTACACTGGCATAAATAGACAAAAAAGGCGAACTGCAGCAATCTCTAAACCAAGGCCTGATAAGGATGTGTAGGCAGTTTCTAGACGTATATATGGCACTTTGAATATTGTATTGCATTTGGATAGAAAAAACACTGTAAAAAGCACATGCCCATATTAAAAAGTTAAATCAGTGGTACCTTAAATTTGGAGATTATAATCACACACACACCATTCTGCAAAAGTGATTAGCTCCCACAATTGTGCTTAATGTTTCCTTACAAAACCACAACACTTTCCTCGAGCACTTTCAGTTTCAAATTTGGTACCATTATATATATTTCTTTTGGAATATTTATGTATTTTGAGAAAAGAAAAATCCAAACCGAAAAGGTCAAATGGTGAATAATTGTGCATTTTTGTTGTAATCTTGTGCGAGTGTCTAGTTTCACACACAAAAAAAGCCCCTGAGTTGACAACTTTTTAGCGCCACCAGGTACGCAGTTTTAGGGAACCCTTCTTTGGGAGTGAAGTGGTTATTTTACCAGGGTTGTCTCAACGTGTAGTACAACAGACAAAATACCACCCCCCGAACTAAATGTAAACTTTGTGTTGAAAAAATGGAATGTATTTGTAAACCAACACTATTTGTGGTGGATTTAGTATTGATGTGCTGTGCATCGTGTACGACTGAAATATGATACTGGAAGTCACTAAAAAGAACAATCGGCAAAAGTAAAAAAGCAAGAGTGTATGTGTGTCTATAAAATGTGCAGAGATTGTGTGTTGTGTCCAAGTGATCTCTTCTTCAGGGGCTCCCACATTTGCAACCACAAAGTGTTGTGTGTGTGTGTGTGTGTGTGTATAAAGTAAACTAGGTAATATTACAGGGAAAAAAAATGTGTAAATTCAAAAACACTGAGTTTGACACATGGGCACTTTAACATCAAATTAGAACAAAAAGACATTGTCTGGCATCTGTATGATTAACAGACATTGTAATCATCTTTCAACATGCGGCATCCAAACTAAACCAAAGTGAAACATCCATTAATTCAATTATTAATCACAAACTCACAGAAAGCCAACAAGACGTACCGTGGAAGTTGAAAACTAAATTTTTCTTTAACGCTGAAAAGAAAATTAAGTCTACATACTGTGACTCTTATGGAATTTTTTTTTATATTTTCACAGATGTTGAAATTACAATTAATGCAGAGGAATTTTTATACTTAAAGTGTTTTTAATTTACTAGAAATGAATCTCAAACGGTCACGCTGATCAAACAGATTTTAGTCCTCTTTAAAAAAAAAATGTAATACACTGAAGACTCCCCCCTCCCCCCTCCCCCCTACCACTCACACACACACACACACCCCCACACACTCAGATGACATTACAACCTAATCTACAAAAAACCCAAAGTTTTGCCTGGGTTCTGTTAGTTAAACTTCTATAGATTCAATGGTATAAAATATAGGTAATCTAAGTGTGCATTTAAACCACAGATTGTCTATTTGTGAATCAGTTCTAAAAAAGTTGACTCATGTAGGTAGTCATTTCTCTAAATAGAGCAAATGTACCTTTTATTGTGCCATCAATAGTTCAAAAAAGGTAAATACACTGAATTTTTGTAAATGAAAAGAAAATATATATTTTTAAATAGCCTTGGTGTAAATCTTCACACTGCCCGCAAAGTGTACTAGAGATCATTACAGAGCACTGAGAGGGGTTTTACTGGTCAGACTTTCAAAAGTGTTGAAAAGTGGTCTGTAGCATTTGCTTTTTATTTTCCTTTTTTTTTTTTTTAAAGAAGCCAACATATTGCTAATGGCACCAAATAGCACAGCCATGTGCCAATCCCTGTATTCAACTTTCAAGTGAATTTTACTGAGAGAGGTAAAAAGAAACAAAAAAAAACAAAGCAAAATTAAAAATACGAAATCCCACAGGTTGGTTTTTAAAACAGTCGCAAAAAAGGAAAAACATTCGAAAAAAGTTCTTAAATGAATGCACGCAGGCAATTTTTCACATTGATTTGCTTGACCTCTCTCCCACTTGTCACATTTCTATACAGAAAAAAACTTGACAAAATGAATATACATGCAGAAAAATCAGGTTGAGCTAAGGTCAAGGGTCAGTGGGTGGCCAGGTATTGGTCAGGCGAGCTTAGAGAGACATCACAGACAATGGTGGGATGATGAGGCCAGGAGTTTGGCTTGGCTTTCAACATCATGAAGACATGCTAGGCTAATGATGAGCAAACAGGCATGGAGATTTGTTCTAAAAAAGGAACAAAAACACAAAAGGAAGAGAGAGAGCGAGAGAGAGAGAGAGAGAGAGAAGACAAAGAGGAGAGAAGAGAAAGTTAGGGGCACAGCACAAGAATCGTTTAGCCATGAGGCACAAAAAACAACAAAAACAATGCCAACCACCACATACGTTAAGGACAGTGCAGTAAACATCCCCCATCCTCTCCTGACACACAAAAACAATACACAGAGTTAAGCAAGTGACACCACCAGGACATATGGCAGAAAGGCCAACATGCTGTATACTTGGCACCAGTAGAGATCCATCTAGAGCCAGTCTCCCTAGGAGGAGACTTGGAGGATGGATGGAATGACTGGAAGAGGTTGTTAATAGAGAAAATAGAGGTAGCCTAGCTTAACATGGCTTAGATATGAGAGAAAAAGAGTGGGAGACAGAAGAGGGAAAGGAGGAGGGGGGGGGGGGGGGGAGCAATGATCTAAGAATTTAGAGTGAAAAAGATTTTCACATTAAGAATGACAAACAAACGTGACAGACTAAATGTAAAAAGCCAAAGACAGGTTGAAGCTCTGGGACTAGGTGGCCTGGCTTCAGACCGTCTGAAAAATAACTGATCCTTAGTCAACCTGTCTAGCTTGACCTGAAGGCAATGAAATGGCGCACACCTGATGGTCTCCCCTAACTACAGTGACACAAAATACCTCCAGTGAACACTGACTCCAGTGATAGTCATAAATAATCATGTACATTAAAATATTTACTCCCACTCAAATTACATGATAAAACCGCAGGAATGCCATACAGTAAAATGTGGAAAGATTTTTTTTTTTTTTTTTTTTTAATTTAAATAGGAGTAGAGTGAGTCTCCCTCCTGTGGTGGGCTCCTTCCCCCCTGCCCCATTGAGTCTCTGCTATGATGACCATGGCTGGAGGGTGAACTTACCCTAGCAGTGCTAGTATTAGAGCTGGGGTGGGGGGGGAGGCCCCAGGGCTAGGATCAGTAGGGTTTGCTGTCGTTCTTGGATCGCTTCAGCTGAACCTTCAGCCTCTTCATTCCGATCTGGAAACCATTCATGGCCTGGATGGCAGCTTGCGCGGACACAGGATTGTCATAGCTGACAAACCCTAATAACAAAAAGGTGGAGGGCACATGTTACTTACATACATACATACATACATACTTACATATTTAACACCTTGTTTGAACTCTAACACACCCCCTTCACATTTAAAAACTATTATATCTTAAGACCGGGGCCAGAAACAAATTTATAATTAAAACTTATAATTTATTAACTAAAAACTGTATTTAGTGCTCTAAATATGAGTAAACTAACTCTTGAAAGACAATATTTTATGGTAAATTTAAGTTGCATAATTTGGGTTACATGATAATCTCACTACTTGCTAAATAGTAACTCAAACATTAAATGCATAGAATAAATTGATGGCTACTTTTTGGAAAAAACTGGTTATGTCATCTATCAAGCAGTAACACATTTCACTGGTTACAGCTTAAATGTTTTTACAAAATACTACAACGGTATTAAATGATGGCATATAATTGAAAAGCATTAAAGCTGCAAAGAAAAGATGTATTATAGAATACTGTTGGGAAGGTTTAATGCCTTAAAATGAGCATGATTAATAAGGAGAAAGGACTCATGTCACGGGTTTGAAATAACTGAAGACATAACTTAAGAACCCTAATATCCACCACACTACCTAGCACGTCCATCGATTACACAATACAAGAAGGCTATAGGGCCCAGTGGTGCAAACAGACTTACCAAAGCACTTGCTCAGATTGGTCTGCTTGTCAATGAAGACTTTGGCAGAAACCACATTTCCAAAAGGCATAAACATCTGCAGCAGATCCTGGTCCCCAAACTCCTGGGGCAGGTGGTAGATGAAAAGGTTGGCGCCCTCTGGCCCTACTCCATTTAATAAGAAAAACGGACAAGACTTAAGTTAGAAACGTATTAAGATGCACCCGCAGTCAATTAATCAATCCTCAATTTGATGTTATTTAACAAAAGTGATAATGCTCACCTTCCTTCTGGCCGCCAGCAATGCTCTGCTGGAGGAGAGACTGGCCATAGAGGGAGGGCAGGGCGGAGGCGGTGTACTGCTGCATCCCTGAGTAGGCCTGGGTCAGAGCGTCCATGGAGCTGGCTGCTGATCCGTTGGCCATGGAGCCTCCCAGGCCTCCATTCATGGCCCCCATACCTGGAAAACAGAAACAAATAGGTTGTACACTCATAACACATTTTGTGGCTTACAGAAAATTGAGGAATTACAGTTTTTTTGCCACCACAGAAAAACAGCTCTGCAACATATTCTACCTAAGTGTTAATTCCATTCATGCATTTATTACTGAGGTCAAGGTTATTGGTGGGGTTGTTATTCTGGGTTGCATTATATTAAAATGTGTTACTAACATTGTTTCTCCCTCATATTTGTAAATGGGGACGGGCAAAACACCTGTCAATATCATGAAGTCCTGTCCAACACCACGGCAAATTACAACCTTAATAAATATAGCCGCAAGCGTCGATTCGCGGGTTCAAACCTTTTTTCTCAATAGTGACTTCAATGTAATTTCAAACATGTGGTCCAACGTCGTTATGAAACATATCTTGCGAGCTTTGTAACGATTAGACAAACAGTGCACTTTGTTTAAAATGCCTACAACTAATTTTTCCAAAACATTTATTTTAAATTCAGTGTGATATGTAGCTCCGTCCAGCTCATGGCAAAAACAGATGACCAACATGAAAACCATTAATAATAATTCCAAGCTTAAACCTTGATTTGCCTCATTCCGCGTCCAGTTCTTGTGAATTTAAAGCACCCAGTAGTGTTCAATTTGAATGAGACCTGGTGTGTATGTGTGAGGTCATTATGTAGACATTTCCCGGAAGTTTTGTGTTGATTAGACAAACATTTAGTCATTTCTAGCCTGATTTGTACTATATTACCTGCAGTTTGTTTGCATTTATAGCGCCCCTGGTGTTCAATTTGAATGAAACTTTCAGGGCGTGGTTCAGGTACTTATGAGAACATTCTGAAAGATTGGTGATGTTTGGACAATGAATATGGGATTTATAGTAAAATGTGTGTAATCTTACTCCCCTATCTTTCACTCGTAGCACCTCCTAGTGCTATATGTATTTAAAACTGTCTGAGTATATGAGGGGCACTTATCTAAACATACCCTGTGAGTTTTGTGATGATTGGCCTTACGGTTGCTGATTTGTGTTCATTTATGTCCAGAGCCACGCCCATTTTGAAGTTCACTGGTAACTTCAAAAGTAATCGTGATATGAACATGCTTTATACAACTTTTAAAAAGATTGATCCATTGATCATTCACTGAAAATTTGGTGGCAATCGGAGCTACGCTGTAGGAGGACATCTCAAAATTGTTTTTCTCAAAAAATTAAAAAATGGCTGAAAGATTTTCTAGGCGGACCTTAATGGTCCTTAAGGATTTTTTGTCGAGCACATTATAACCTGCACCTGTGTGAGAAATTTTCAGTCAATCAGACTTACTGTGTGGGGGACATGGCCTTTCAAACTTTGCATTTTAAAGCCTTAATTACAGCACCCACATGTGGCAGATTGAGTTCATATGTCTATAGAAGCACATGATCATTTCCAGTTATCCCCGAATTCCAGCTTACAGCAATTTGAGCCGTTGCTGCAGACAACAAATAACTAAAACAGACAAACGTTGAACCCTAAACATGGTTGAATAAATACCTCTCAAAATGTTTCATTATCTTTGTGAACAGGTAGAATTTATGACTATTGATTTACATTATGTTTCACAAATGTACCAAATAAAGTGGGTTATCTTGAACATGAAGCAGCAAGAACAGCAAACCAAAACAGTAAGGTTTTTAAATCTTGATGCTCCCTAATCCCAACTATTTCCCAATGTAGCATTGAAATAAGTGGAAGTGTTAGCTTTTATCCAGCTATTAAAAACAGACACTTACCACTGATGCTGTTGGTAAGAGCGTTGAGGTTGAGGCCCATAGAGCTGCCAGTGAGACCCTGCAGCGTGCCCAGAGATGCCAAGGTGTTCATGGCAGCACCCGCGCTGGACGCTGCTGTTGAACCGACTGTTACAAGACACAAAATAAATAAAT
Source organism: Etheostoma cragini (assembly GCF_013103735.1). Taxonomy (NCBI): domain Eukaryota; kingdom Metazoa; phylum Chordata; class Actinopteri; order Perciformes; family Percidae; genus Etheostoma; species Etheostoma cragini. Next base: position 14,452,206 of record NC_048414.1, read on the forward strand.
AAATATACATATGAATACACACACACACACACACACACACACACACACACACACACACAGTATATGTAATAGAAGCAAAGTTACCACAGGGATGACTAGCACATGTTCACCTCACCTCATATCCCTCTATACTCTATGTCTGGCATCTTTGCCACAAATTGTTATGATTACGGGAGGATGACACAGCAGTGAGAGGGCAGTTAAAAATCTGTCTCTTAAAGCGGAGAGGGCCTTACCGTAGCAGCAATATGCAAAACTCAGACAGATGGAGCTAATGCATATTTACACAGAAGAAAGGAAATGGGGGCTCTCATAAAATTTTATATGTGGCTGATTAACTCTCATAAAATAATGGAGGAATGGCTGGGGGCCATTAGGCAAATAGTGGAAGGAGGTTTGCAGAGCAGTAGGTTGATAGGATCACAGCAGCATGAGGGCTAACTGTGAACATGTATGTTCATCTCAGTGGTTGAGGGATTTTTATTTACACTTAAGATCTAACCGTTATGTCTGAAGATAAACTGTAATAATAGACACGTAAATTTAGCAAACAAGGTCAAAAACTCAGCAAGCAAAACACATCCATAAACAAGTACTCTAAAAATAACCATGAACAGGGTTTGACTCGCACTAGGTGCTTATTACTGTATACACAGTACATGCCAATACTACCGCTCATGTTGGTTTTAGTTTTAGTTATTACCTGGACTGGCCAGGGCTCCCAGGGCTGCACTGTTTGCAGACATGGTGCTGGTGGAGTTCGGGCTGCCAGAGCTCTGGGCTGCAGCTGCAGCGGCAGCTAATGTGGCCAAATTCTGCAGCTGAAGGGGGTTCATGCCTGCTGCGAGAACGAAGAAACAGAGGTGACTTCCAAAGCTACGCTAAAGTTCTCGCAGACACGCACCTTTCTAAAAAAAAATCTAAAAAGCCTTCGGAGGGAACAAACTTCTCTAGAATCAAGCATAGAGAGTATGGCTCTACGGTTTATGATAGGTTGTGATTTTGGGACTGTCTATTACTACTGTTACTATTTTATACTGACTGGACACAACGTGGTTTTCTTGTAATACTTCTTGCAGTTTTACATTCACTCTTGTTGGTCAGCTTACCATCTAACCCATCCATAGAGACTTATCTTTGTCATTTTTTTTTATATAATAATCAAGCCATTGCATTTGGTCACTTTGGAATAACTGTACCAGATACATTCCAAATATGTTTATTTTAATTTTCCCACTGGTTTCAAAGTTGTATTAAATTGTACTTTATAAATACCAACGGGAAATGCAGTACTGGTTTTAATATCTGACCGGAAATTATTTTCAACATTCAAAACCGGCCTCACTATGGTTGTTGTGTGTGCCTTTTCGGCCAGCCTCATAACCTCGAAATTCTTTCCTTCTGTGATAAAGTTCCACCATTGGTCGGAGTGAGCGTGATGTTGTCAGTGTTGGGGTTTCCCGATTGGCCATTACGATTTCAAAATGTATTGGCACGACACAGGCTTTTAACTCTGCCATCACACGTCAATCAGCTGATTAACTTCCGCAAAACAGAGACAGCAGAGAAGACATAACCAAAGTATAACAAGTAAATGTTCAGTGTAGGTTTCAGTTTGCGCATGAATAAATGCAGCAGCTCTTCAAACCAACCATTAACACTTAGGTAGAATATGGTGCAAGCTAGGTCTGATCTGTTTACAAAGTAACATTAATTACAAAATAACACTTCAGCAGTGAAAAGAAGTCCTTCAACTATCTGTCATAAATGTTTCTTTACCGTGTCATGGAATAAGATACTTTGGTACAGATGACCATGTAATATCTATATTCCCATTATAGACACTACCGCTAATTATCCCTATAATAATTTAGCCATAGTTAAGCACACTAACCATACACAGTGCAACCATATACTAGGTTTTGACCTAGTATTGTTTAATTTCATCCATTTATGGTTCTGTGCTGCATGTTTTTCTTTAAGCAGCCTGCACAGGCCTATAATAACTGATTATGAATGTGCCACTGATATGAAAGCGTAAAGTGGTTTACAGTAGTTAAAAACATCAGAACGGTTGGCTAGTTCATTTATTGAGGATGACTTAAGAACAGTGGTCTTGAGATCTGAGAGGTTGAACTTACCTCCTAGCCTCTGCATATTATTGAAACTCCCTTGGTTACTGGTAGATGTGGCCTGTTGGAGCAACTGTTGAGGATAAAGAAACAAAGACTGAATTCAACAATCAAATGGGGGGGGGCACACTATTAGGTCTTAAGTCATAAACCGTATAATCACAGTTGCTCGTTTTGATGAATTTCAGAACAGACATTTCAAGGGTTGCCATTATACAGTGAATGTGACACATGGATTGCATAATGCAAATCAAGGTCTGTCTGCTTCAGTCCAGGACGAGGTCGTAATGCACCTGGAGCTGTTTGGTAACTGCCAAAAACGCCAAAAGAATAACGTATTTATTTTTGTTATTTAAAATACTAATAGTTGCACTTTTGATAAGGACACATCTTCATTTAAATAAAAAAAATTCATTTCTTTCCTAAAAAAATAAGGGTAGGGAAATTGTATCTAGAACTTAAAATCGTGAATCAGATCAAATCGTAAGTTTAGTGTATTTTTTACATCAGTATATACAATTATAGGTAATCTTTGCAATTAACCCGCGGTTCACATGCATCCCGAATCTTGAATGTTGATCTGTACAGACCGTGGTCCGTTACACCCCTAGTAGTTATATTGTGAGGTGTTAAGTTTTGTTTGAACAGACCAAGCAGTCGCAACAAACACTGAAAAAAGGCCAGATATTTTTTTCCAGGCATATCTTATGTTGAATGATAGTGGGCAAACAAAACAGAATCACCTAACACTGTTTGTTAAACAGGGACTGGATGGAAATGCAGCGGCCATTTTGTTTACCAACTCCCTTGTAAGCAAAAAATGTTAAATATTAAAAGGTTATCAAAAACATTAGCTTAGTATGGGGCTAGTACATAAAATCACTGTGATGGTTCAGAACGCAAATAAATTAAAGGTTTACACATTGAATTGATTCTCTTCGGCTCAGAGTAGAATATCTTGTTTCATTTAGTTTGTGTTCTGACTGAAGGACACATGGCATGTGACCGGCATGTGCTTACTCTGATTTGGAGCCAATGAGCATGTGACTTAAACATGGACATAACATGAGCAGCTGACTTTTTTCTGGACGGAAAACTAGAGATATTGAGGTTAATGCATGCACATTAAATAGTGACAGGCAAAAACAGATTGAACTGACTGAGCTGCTCTTACCATCTATCCAAATATTACATACGGTTTGATTTAAGGGAAATAGAAGGAGGTTGTAGTATCGAAAGCAAACATGACATCTACCATTAGGGTTGGGTATCGTTTCATAGCAACTATATGACCTCCCGGTAACGCTAACACACTAATACAGCCCCGTAGAGAAAAGTTTTTAAAAGAGAATTCCGGTCGATTTCAACATGTAGCTCTGTTTTTGTTTTTTTCTCAATGTGTAGTGCTGTCAGTAGCGAGACAGTTGAAAACAACTAGTGCAGTCTACACCGTGTTATCCTCCTGCTAGACTTAAATGTTGTGTTAATTCAGCTACTGCACATACCTCTTTCATTTCCTGTTTCCGGTGAAGTCCACACTAGTCGATTAACAATTTTTACGCCTTTCTGTCATATCTACTGCAGTCAAATTCGCTTTGTTCACTTGGAAGGAATCACTGCACATGGCTAGGCAATCCTAATGACATTTTGAGCATGTTTAGAGGCTAAAAACATGTTTAAAACTTGCCCTGTTTAAGCCTGTTGGGTGCAAAATCAAGCAGGAGGATAACTCGGTGTAAGCAGCACCGATTGTTTTCATTTGTCTCGCTACTGACAGCACTACAAATTAAGAAAAAAAAAAAAAAACATGTTGAAATTGACCAGAATTCTCCTTTAAAAGCAGATGTGGCAAAAACACTGGCCCTTTTGTCCGAAGCGGCCACTAGAATCACGACAAACTGAAAGTCACCACTAGCGAAATGTAGTTATAAATTGAAAGCCTTTTAAAAATATTTATTGTACATTCTGAAACTGAAACACATGAATACGGGAATAACTGTATAGCTCTAGAGTGGAGTGTGTTTGGACAACACTTACTGCCAGGTACTGTGGTGTGAGGGTCCCCAGCCCGGCCAAGTTTCCCCAGGTGGAGGCGCTGTTGAGCTGCTGGATCTGCTGCACCAGCTGTTGCTGCAGGCGCCGCTGCTCCTTATCTCTCTGTGTGTCGGCAAACTTCACCACTAAAGGTGAGGAACAGCCCTGAAGCAGTGAAGTGGTCAGAGATGTTAGACTGCTTCAGAAGTTCACAGAATAATTCAGTTTATTCATCAATGCAAGAACACAGTGATCACGCTGAATTTCTTAAAAGGGGTTTCTATGCATGTTGCAAAGCTAACACATCTGCCATGCGTAGCTGAGCTCGGCCACATTCCAAAAAGGGGTTACAGGACAATGCTGCAGACAGTGAATCTTTTGAGGAGCTGAATTGAGTCCACAGACAAGCAGACAACAAATGGAGACAAAACTTAGAAAACAGACATTCAAACGAGGATATGTCAGCAGACAGTAACAAGAAGAATTCATAACAATACATACAATCTCACAGACAGACAGTCCCACATTGTTCAGACAGACTCATGGACACGAGGCATGCGATGCAAAAGTATTCTGAGAGTTGAGAGCCAGACAGGGACCAGGCTGCACAGGGAAGATGGCTTCTGCACCAAAAGCACCTCCCATGGCAGCTGAGAATTGGGGAGGTTGTGATATGCGGGGCAATAGGTAACAGCACCAGCGAGGCCTGCATTTAATCTGGTAGGAGCAGTGTTATGTTTCGTTGGGCTCCTAATTAGACTTGGTCTCCTGCTTCACTGGGGAGCCTCTGACCTGCTAGCTGTCAAATTTCTGTTGCTCTACTTCCTCAAAGAAACCATTGGCTTCAATATGACATGGACCCAGTTTTTGAAGAAACTTAACAGTAGCTACTCCAGTCTGGGTTAATTCTTGTTAACTATTGATGGTGTGAGCTCTTTTTCCTGTGGTCCAAAACATAGATGTATTATGACAGATTCTAATGGCTAGGCTCTAGAATATTCTCAGAATGAATTAATGGGATACATTTTGTTCAGGCCAAAATTACAAAAGGCAGCAATTCTCGTAGTGTCCAGTTAGCCCCAGATACAGCAGCTATGTGAGACGCAATCTTTCAAGTTTTATTCAATTATTTTGCAGACGACAATGTCATTTTGTAATAAGCAAGAGTGTTGTGGAAATGGCTCATGCTCTATGATAAATGGACGCCGACAGGGTCTTCATCTTTCCAACACAAGGTGGCAGCAGAATGTATGAGGGGGGAATGGGGGAAATGAGAAATAGGTGCTAAGGGGTACAGTACCTCCATAGTCTGAGAGTGATGCATGGTTTTGATTGCATTCTGTGCCATTGCCCTGGTAGCAAATGTGACAAACGCACAGCCTGTAGGGGGGGAACAATAGGAGAGGGGAGGAGGGAGGGACAAGAAGAAACAAAACAAGACAAAAGGTTTGGACAACTCGTTATGAACCCCAAAAAACACATTACAGTACAAAGAATGGCAACTCCCAAGCACACAGAACCACCCTCACTGGTTAGCACACAAAGAAAGAACACAACAAGGAGAACAGTAACACATGTCACATGAGCACAGTGATTGACGGATTAAATAGTCACCCAAAGAGGCTCGACTATGTGCTGTCATGGTGAAACAGTACACATGATTACAAACACATAAAACGCACACAAATACACACTGAAAGGCTTTGATTTGCTAAAAATGGGAAATGTTTGCAAACATTTAAGGGTGTTTAGGGTCCATTTTAAATGGGGTTAAATTGTATACATTTACATAAAATAAATTCATGGCCAACTGTCTCCGCTGTGAGTTTTTATCGTATACATCAACACGAGATGCAACAACAAGCTAATTCCAGCGTTTGTAGAGTGTGACAAAGGAGGAGCTGAGCCGCCTGCCAGCTGAGCCCACAAACACCAGCAGCCAGCGGTTGCCAAGGCGACGGGCCATTGTGCCGGACAGCGAGTGCAGTGGCCCTTCGCTGCGAGACGTGGAGTTTAACAGTGAGGGCAGGACAGACTATGGGGATGGATAGGGTGCCACTGAAAGGTGAATAGCACTTGATTATGGGGGTGGGGAGGTTAAAATGAATAAGTAGGGAGGGGCCTGTATTAATACTTGTGAATCTGTACTCCGCTACGCTGAGGGTGGCGGCTGTGACGCGAAGAACACTGCCTACGCTTAATGCACACCTACCTCTGCTCTGACCATCTGGTCCCCGGAGAATTCGGCACTCTTCCATCTGTCCGAAAGATGCGAACATCATTCTGATCTCGTTCTCGCCGTATTTCTTTGAAATCATTCCAATGAAAAGTTTCCGGTCTTCTACCGCTGCGGAGGGATAATAAAGAAAAAAGCTATTCAGACAAACAAACAATTATGGAGCAATGAAAGCGGCAGTTACATCAGGCGTAAAATTTTGCATTTTTTTCAAGCTCTCTCCTTGTCATGCTGCCACATTTTTTGCCTCTCACTCAATGTGCCCGCCTCTGGTACAAATCTCTGCAACCTGCAGCTTTGTTTTCCTCAGTGTCTACTTCTCAAAACTGATAACTATCATCCATTTGTTCTCTCCTCCAGATCCTCTGTACCTGCTCCACTCTTTTCCCCTTGGTACTTTTTAAAGCCCTTAATCCTCCTAACCCCCAACATGATATAGAAATTGAGTATTGCTGCACATTCCCTGAACTAAATTCATCTTCAGCCTTTATCTGGCATTAAACAGAGTCATAATCCAGCCCTTGTCTTCTTTTTAAATATTTTACTACATTCATATTGGCTAAATCTAAAAAGATTTTCCCTTAACAGACATCTCTGTACTCTCTCTTCCTAGTTCACTTACCACTTGTTTTCTCACTGTCAGCAGGTTTCATCTGGATAGGATGATGCATCTGGGGAAAAATAGGGTAAAGAAATGGTTAACACCGCACCTGTCACCATTATGAACTACGCATGTGATTGGCTTTGTTCATCACAAGAGTCTCATATCTTCACAAATATATCCTTCATCTTCAAGCATTCCTCTCTGCCTCTTGTTTTGTTCTCACTCAAAACACCATCATTCCTTACTACTGCCAGATTCAGGAGGAAGTGGCTATGAGTTGATGGCAGGGATCAAATTCTCCAGTATCCAATTTCACTTCTCGCTGTAGTGCAGACTTGTGATTGAACTTACTGACTCTTCGAGTCAACATCCCTAATCTTCTTTAGAACAATTTTACAGATATGGTTGACGAGCAAGCCAGTTGTGTATGGCTTTCAAATGTACAGTAAGTCTTTGTTTTTGATTATATATATTATATCATATACAAATAAAACCAGATGTGGCAAGCCTGAGCTGTCCAAAATCTAATTTGAGTAAGCCTAACATCTCTGAACAGGATGCCTTTCCTGAAGCTGTGTTCATTATGTGAGAAAGTGCTTTAGGATCTGTCATTTAATTCAATAAAAACACATTCGTCCAATGTGGCTCTCAGAACTTCAAGTGAATATATTTTTAGCACATTTTACCTGCCATGTGACATGAAAAAGAATAAATAAATCTAGCCATGAAATGCTTCAGCGGGTTGTACTTATGAAAGTGGTGGGTTTGTTTTTGACAAGCACTAAATAAAAGAAGCAGACAGATGGCCTGCTCAGTATGGGTATTGGCTAACGTCACTGACCAAGGAGAGCGAGAAACAGAACGGAGGAAAACGGGAACAGAAACGCAAACCAAACTCAGTCCCCTGCAGTCAATGCCAGTAACTGTGTGATCGGGTACTGGGATTGAGGAGCTGAGCTGTTAGACCACACTTTATTTGAAATGTCTGGCTGATTGATAGTCCTCCAGTAAAGAGAGGTAGGCCAGTTTACTCAGCCTGCTACACTCATTTATCAACCCGGTTTCAATATTTAACTGTAACCTCACTGACAGGGGCTCCATCTTCAATAGACTGTGCTATTGATTTAATCGACAGCTGGATAGGTTTGTTATTGATTGAATTGATAGGAAGGGAGTATTTTAGAACAGTGTATAGACAGGGCAGATTTGTTGGGGTTTAAGAAGCAACTGCGCTTTCCAGTTGAACGGGACCTTTTATCCCGGCAACTTTGGAAAATAAAAAATGTAGAATCAATGATTCATGAAGACAAGCATTAATAATTTGTTCCACTTTGTGCCAATTGGGTCCTGTGCTTCAGTGCATAACCTGCTGCCTGGTCAAGCACACTTTACCTGATACCTGCATGTGTATGTATGCAAGTGTGTAGGGTCACCTGGAATATCAATTCTGAGTGTTAAGAATCAGGGCAGTCCTCAGTGTGATGTTAGTGTATAGTTGGAACCAAGATATTTTTCAGGCCAGACAGGCATTCAGTGTGCCGAGAGCTCATTATCGGCCAGCACACAGCTCACAGCCTGCACCAGGGATGTTGAGGGGCTCAGCAGCTAAAAGCAGCCCATGCTGTGCTTACTCACCCCACTTAAAGTCTTTATGTTGTGCAGTGCATTCTGGGCCTCCAGTGCAGCCTTTCTTGTATAAAAAGTTACAAAACAGCATCCTGCGGAGAGAGAGAGAAACAGGGACAAACAATGGGTGGGGGGAGGAGACAACAGCATTAAAAACACAGCGCATACAAACAGTAAATGTAATGCCACGACTGCTGCAGAGCAGAAAAGAAACTAAACGGATGAGTGTATGTTTGCCGCATATCACATGTTAGAAACATGTGACAGGATATTCTTAGCGCCAATGTAGGAGCTTGCAGCGAGGACAATGGAGTAACGAGATAGGTGAAAGCTGCTGTGTGACATGGCCATAGTGACCACAGGTCATTGTCTGGAGGAACTGATGTACAGTCTGCAGGTCAACACAGCCCGGCATGCCATGGCACAGTACAAACACTTCAGAGAGTGGTGTTGCATTACATAAGAATATATATTATATATAAATAAAGGAACCATGAAAACAGCACAAAGCAACAAGAGGGAGCAGAAGTGAGAGGACGGATGAGGAATCATGGGAGGAGATGGTAGGTGGGGGAGGGGGATGAAGAAAATAAGAGCTAGGGAGAAAAAAAAGAGAAAAAAAGCCTCTCATCCTTCCGTCCCAGAAGACCGCCAGTGGCGTTCCAGCCTGTCAGTTTCACTGGGTTGGGGAAGTGGAGCACTGCAGCGTCTCTGACCTACATAGTGTGTATTATGCTGTTACTGGAGCTCCCAGGCCGCAGGGAGAGCTGTTGAACTCCAATATGCATTGAGCTGCTCTCTTCTCTCTCTCTCTCTTTCTCCCTCCCTCTCAACCAGCTGAGCTCTCTCTTTCTTTGCTGCTTAGCCCTGCCTCCAATTTACCGGAGCTAAATAAACCATCTAGAGTGCGTGATAGTTGTCAGATGATTTTTTCATGGCCTGCGGTAGACGTGGCCTAAAAACACTCAAATCTGATGGCTCCTCTGAAGATTTGTGGCCCAGTAAACAACCAAAATGGAAGTGGGATTACAGCAATTTCCACAAATAAATCAAACAAAAGCTAGATTAAGACATAAGGGGGTGAAGGGTGTATTGTCTGCCCCTACTTCTCCCAGTAGGAGTAGGACTACTGGTAAAGGAGGACAGCAGGGAAATTGCGGAGTGTGGGGGTGCTGCTGCAACATATTCACCTCACACAGGCTGAGTGAGCCAAAGAACTCTGTGATCAGGCCCGATTATCTATTAGAATACATTAACATCGCATTAACATGTCAATAGGCCATCACAGCTGACACTCCACATAGAACCGGGGAGGGCTATGCTTAAAAAAAAAAAGAAGAAGAAAAAAGGGGGGGGCGGGGGGGCTTTGAAGTCTTCAGCTTCCCAATGAACTGCACAGTGTTGGCTGTATGTTCCCGTCCCCCCTCCCCCACCCACAGCACCCTGGATATTTTCTTGTATTCCTTTGAACTAGAGGGTGACATTGGGATCAAATCCAAAGCACATGAAAATACTGTCATATCTCGATTACGTGACCAACAAAAAAAATTCGGTCCCGCAAAATCCCAGGAGAAAGACTCCCAAATCCCATCCCGCGCCCGTTTTGTTCACCATGCTGTCTAAAAAAACTGCCACTGTTGGGGACACGCACTTCCCACGGCGAGCAGGCTCGCGCGCCACCTGGACGACAACAGAGAACGAAAAAGAAGTTGTCCGTCGCCGTCTGGAGGATAACTAGCCAGTTGATATGGCGTGTGTGCGTTTGGTAATTTGCAGTCAAATCACAGAGGTTGCCTCGTGAATTTAGACTACACTATGCACCTGCAGGCCTAGGTGATTTAATTACGCAATTCCTAACAGAGATCTTCTCACACTTTGCACACATGTCTCCATCCTGCTCCCGTTGTTATATATGCTCTATTCCGTTCCTATCACATTACCAACCGTGAAATTGACTCCCGTACCGAAAAATTGGCATCCTCTACTATGAACACACTCAGGATTATTTGGTTACATTAGACGTGCGTTTATCTTTGTAAAAAAGATAAGTGTGGAACCTTGGGATCTAAATCAAGAGGTTCCTTTCTGCACATACTATGAAGATTTACACAAATATACTGCTAATCACTTAAGACATATGATTTATTTAAAAAACACAGAAGTCATGTAATAATTAACTGTTGTAGACTGACAATTGAATGTGGAAAAAAAGAAAGAGGGAGAATATAAGCACCAGAAAGGCAAGATGTCCCTCTCCAAGCAGCAGTGTTGTCAGCTTGTCTTTCACTTGTAAAAAAAAAAACAAGGGTGGAGGCAAAAAATAAGAACTGACTGCGCTAAACGGGTAAAATCCCTGTTTCACTTGGCTGAACAGACAGTCAAGATACACTCTCTCTCAGACGGTTGCCACTACAATTATACAGACTCAATCAGCGGAACAGAGGCTTATAAGGGTAAACAATGCCAATAGTTCTGGAAACGGCTCAAATAGCATGGCCGACTGTTGGCCAGAGTCCTTTAATGACGGCCAAACAGCTCCGGACCATTTGGTGCATCAGGGCCATGAAACCACTGGTAACCCAAAACAGGCTCCATTTAGACACGGGTCCAGCCTCAAACAGGGTCCCACCATATTAAAACCACAGGAGGGGATTAGTGCATTTACCCATAGTGAGTCATCCAGCCATCAAGGAAAATTAAATTTGGGTAATGTTGTAAACCTAGGACAGTTACAGCAGGAAAACAGCCGCTTACATTAGTCACCTGCAGTTAGTTACAGGAGATTGAGCACTTCCAATAGCACTTTGCTTACAGCAGGTATCCACTTTACCATCTCTTCTAATTGGAACCTAAACTGAATCGCTCAACTCAAGCACGATTTCAAAGAAGGTGTGAGCATCAGTAAATGTCTTAATGAAAGATTGCAGTTGTAAAACACTTCCTTCATACAATGCTGCTTTTAAGCCAGCACAGAAACAGTTAAATGAAAACAATATTTCTATAATGCAGGGTTATGAAAAACAGTTAGTTTTTAACCCTTAAAAAAAAGAAAACACTATTGAATCATTTCATCTGTAAGCTCAAACCCAGCTGCGTGTGCAGACAAGCAATGCTGTGCACTGCCTAAGGGGATTGTCCTGAAATGTGATGGTGGATGACGTGGCAATAACATGGTGTTGTGTAAAGTGCTTGACCACTAAAAGCAAGGCAAATACAGGTAGAATACAACCATGGCCATATAAAAAGGTCTAGGTTTTTGGAAGGTAACCAATCAGTATTTAGATTTCCCAATCTATTACGATTCTAACAAACAAAGTAAACAATGTATGTTTTAAATAAAACCTATTATACTCTATAAAATATAAAGACTATCAACATTCCATGACAAGTTACAAGACCCTAAAATGTCTTAAAACTGCTTACATACCAAGACCCCAAAAACCATATAATCTTCTCTTCCTGTAATATGAAATGGCAAGATCCAAGAAAGTGAACATAAGGGATTATCAATTGTAAACAATTAACCTGTTAATCGATAAATTCAACTGATTCATTAAAATTTAATTAATTAATTTACTAAAATAATGTTGTGCTCTGACCATACCTTTGCTCTGAGGGGGATTCTGGGTGCGATCACGTAGGATGTTGATCTGGTGCACAGCTCCAAAGGGCTCAAAAAGCTCTTTAAGTTCTGTTTCTGACCAGGAACGCGGGATCTGTCCCACAAACATCTTGATGGAGTCTAGGTCCGGCTGGTCTAATTGCTCAAGCGACCCGTTCATCTTGCTGCCGTTGCCGTTGCTAAGAGAAACAAAAGAAATCTGTTTTTAGTATACTAGGGTCCAAAACAAAAGGAATTTGTTCGGTTATATTTTCTTGAATCACAAATCAATCTTAACACACTGTCAAATACTTGGTGACATTCTAAATTATTGTCAGAAAGATTTACAATGCATTTGTCTCCTAAAATAGCTAAACCAATTGTGATTGTTTGGGCAGTGGATGGTAAGAGTTGTCCATTGAAAATTAGCACCAGCCGAAAATACTGGTAAATTATGTAAGTGGCTGCTAGATTTGCTTCACTCGCCAGCCAAAAAACAAGGGTAATATATTGAGTCACCGTGGCAGGTGGACAAAAATATTAATTTCCAACCCACATTTAAGTCAGTTCAAGTGAGCGAATGACATTTTAATAAATCAAACATTGCATTTTCCTTAACTCAAATCTCTCTCTCTCTCTCTCTCTCTCTCTCTCTCTCTCTCTCTCTCTCTCTCTCTCTCTCTCTCTCTCTCTCTCTCTCTCTCTCTCTCTCTCTCTCTCTCTCTCTCTCTCTCTCTCTCTCTCTCTCTCTCTCTCTCTCTCTCTCTCTCTCTCTCTCTCTCTCTCTCTCTCTCAATGTGCTTTGATACATTTTTCTATATTTCAAATGTACTACCAAAGAGTCAAATAATTTATAGAACATTTAAATGAGGTAGATGCTGAAACAATATATTGTGTACAATAATGGATGGTGCAATAACTCATTGCATAGTCAACATATCAAGTAACAATCTGGTTTTTGGGGGGGATAGTAGAGCAATCATAAAGATGTGTGAAATACTAAATTGAGACATTTTCCTTTGAGAAAAGCCTTAAGGACAGAGAATCAATAGCCACCAGTGTACCTACGAGTACAGCACATTTGTGTGTGACACACACACAGACACACGCGCACACAAGAGCTCAGTCATACATGGATGTCAAGGCAGAAAAATCATGCTAAGCATTAAGCATCACTTCCAATACACAATCTAGTGCAACAGAGGAGTACAACACAATGTGTGCAGACTACGGTACAAACGGTGTCTGACGCACACACACAGTATCAAAATTCTTAAAATATTGTAAAAACGAGAGATTGACAATAAATAAATACACTAAAAACAATATCTCACACAGACCTTTGGACACGAGCCATCCATCTCTTACAAATTGAGCCCAGTCGTTCCGCAGAAACACCAAACTCCTTGAGGGACCTAAATGACATGCTAACAAATCACACTTCAGGTCTTGTTCTTCTGAAATCCAACTCCACACCTCAGTATTAATGTTTTTTCCCCTGGAGGTTGTTAATACATTTGAAGTATGAGATATAAAACGGTTATATATATATAAAAAAAAAAAAGCTCCAGTGAAACAAAAGCCTCTTTCCACCAAAAGAGGTGAGTGCCTCCCTCCCACTAGCTTTAACAACTAAAAGAAAACAGCACTGCAGAGCTCTAAACCTACACAAATTACTGTTTGCAGACAGATATTTTGCTGTACATCTCCTTCTCAGGCGCTTTGGCGATGGTACAGAGAGTAACCTACAGCTTCTTCACCACAGCAGGGGAACAATCACATATTGTTCGCCCATGCCGGAGAACACTATTCACCGTTCCTCTACAGCACAATGGGCCAAGTCAGAGAGATGCTTTGGAACACATCGAAGGCTACGTCTGCTAAGGCCACAGCACTGGTGGGTGACACCATTTATCCAGTTTAGCCAGTGGCATCCAGACGCCATTTTGCTGAGGGCCTTTAGATGAAATCTCATCATCGAAACATCACTTGAAAACCTGTATTGGTGTCACAGCCTTTAAAAAACATCAAGGCTCAAAATCAACTCCCTTAGACTGTGTCTCCTAAACATTCTTAGCTGCAATATACACACACACACACACACACACACACACACACAAATCTTCCTCAAAGTGCACAGACCGTAAGCACACTAAGAGCTATATTGACCGCTTGAGTTGAAACTGTAGAAGAGCAAGAACAGACAGGAAGGAGAAAAAAATTTAAATTATGGAAGAGCATTTCACGTTGCTGTTATTAATGAATAGTTAAACATTTTGGGAAATATGCCTCTTTCTTGCAGAGTGTAAGAAGAGATGATTTATACTACTCTCATATCTGTAGGTAAAATTTAAAGCAAGTGGCCAGTTACCTTAGCACAAAGATTGGAAACAGGGGAAAACAGCTAACCCAACTTAATAAGAAACCAAATAATCATTCCCCAAATGTGGAAACATTCCTTTTAAAAGGGCTAGTAATTAACTATAGCTAGACCTGCTAGCTAAGCTACCAGAAGGTGACAGCTGCACGGATCAGTTTTAGGCGTCACCTGCTGACATGAAGTAGTATCAGTGGAACTAGTGTGTCAAGCTGTTAAAGCTGCATAATGTCATGTCAATACAGCAGAGTTAAAACTCTGTTTAATTTTCAATGAAAACTGTAGACAATCGGATCAGTGATGTCAGAGTAACCAGGACCAATAAAGTTAGTCCTTTGTTTTTTTAAATGTATTTTTCTAAGATTTAAGCACAATTGAAATTCACCTTTCTTGTATTAGGGTGACACCTGAGATCTCAAGATGGACTTTGTATCTCAAAAAGTAACAAAATGTAACCAATAAACCCGGGCACCCGGATTGCTCAGTTGGTAGAGCGGACGCCCATATTTAGAGGTATACTCCTCAACGCAGTGGGCCCGGGTTTGACTCCAACCTGCGGCCCTTTGCTGCATGTCATTCAGACTCTGTTTAATAATATTTAAAAAATAAACTTAAAAAAGAAAAAGTAACCAATGCTTTCTGTATGGCTTAATACCACTGGAGGCGGATTCTAAGCTGTATACATATAGCAGCGGGGTACCGCTGTGGAAGCAGAGATTTTTTTTCAGTGGCAATCAAATGGAGTGACAGAAATCAATTTCATTAAAAGTTCATTTTAAAGAAATTAAATTTAGTTCCAAACTAATACATTAAATTTCAAATTATTATATTCAGATTTTCAATTATTCAAGTTTAAATATAAGTAATTCAAATTCTGTTTCTAGGGACACATACAGTGGAGCTCGAAAGTTTGGGCACCCCAGGTAAAATTTTGAATTAATGTGCATGAAAAGCCAAGAAAAGATGGAAAAATCTCCAAAAAGCAAGAAATGACAGATTAGACATTCGTATAATATAATATATATAATATTGTGTAATATAATACGGACTTGTGTTCTTGGGGAGACCGTACTTGCTGGCTGTACCTGGAAGAATGAACTCGCAAGTTCAGAAGCACACAAAACGCTGTTGACAGTTTTGAGACGAAGCGTTCTTTCTGTTATTGCGCAACACCCCCAGCACAGAGGGCGCTTGCCACTTTATAGTTAGCTTGGATGTGTGTGTTCATAATAAAGCATGGATTGCCACCTTTCACACCGCCCTTTACAAAAATCCTTGTAACAGTGTTCTGGATTCACTTGTAATTGAAAGCAGAAAAAAAAACGTTAAAATAGGTATTAAAATTATAGATTGACTGGGAAAAACACCAGCAGTAAAAAAAAAAAAAAAAAAAAAAATCTTACAATTGTGGACCTGGCTTTCCTCTTCCATTGTTGTTGCTGCAGTGGACTGTCTAAATTGAGGCCAGAGTGGTCTGTCTAAATGCGGGGCCAATGGGTCTGTCTAAATGCGGGGCCAATGGGTCTGTCTAAATGTGGGGCCAGAGTGGTCTGTCTAAATGTGGGGCCAGTGGGGGTCTGTGAGCTGACTGACTGACCGGCTCGCAAGAGTAATTCCCGGCTGGCGAGCTCGCGATGCCCGCCGGGGATTGTGGAGCTTTCCAACTCCGAAGGCTTTTTTTATTCACCATCAAGTTTCGTTGAACTGCCTATATTCAAAATCTACACAGCTGATTTCTCGCCTTAAAACATGTTAAAAATGAATTTATTGATTTAATAATAGAGGTAAATTTTGAAAATCGGTGTACCGGAAACCACACGCGCTTTAAACAAATAGTTTACGCTCACAAAGCAGGAGAAGGTTATAAGATAGCAAAGCATTTTCAGATGCCAATATCCTGTTTGGATTGTAATTAAGAAATGTCAGTCATCAGGAACGTTGAAAGTTAAAGCAAGATCTGGAAGACCAAGAACAATATCAGACAGAACAGCTCGCCGGATTGTGAGAAAAGCAAGTCAAAACCCATGTTTGACTGCACAATCATCCATCCAGACCAGTCAGACACTGGAGATGTGGTACACCATTCCACTATAATGAGAAAACCTCTTCTACGTCCTCACCACAAAAATCAGCGTCTGAGGTTTGCAAATTAACATATAGACAAGCTTGATGCATTGTGGAAACAAGATCTGTGGACCGATGAGGTTAAAAACGAACTTTTTGGCCGGAATGAGCGAAGGTACGTTTGGAGAACAAAGGGCACAGAATTTAATGAAAAGAACCTCTGTCGAACTGTTAAGTATGGAGGTGGATCAATCATGCTTTGGGGTTGTATTGCAGCCAGTGGCGCAGGGAACATTTAACGAGTAGAAAGAAAAATGGATTCAATAAAATTTTAGCAAATTTTGGACGCTAACTTGATGCAATCTGTGAAAAGGGTGAAGTGAAAGAGCATGAATTTTACAAATGTATAATGATCATCATCAAAAAAAAATCAAAAGGCATAAACTGAAGGTTTTGCCATGGCCTTCACAATCCCCTGTCTCAACATAATTGAAAATCTATGGATAGACCTTAAAAGAGCACTGCGTGACAGACAGCCAATAAATCTCAAAGAACTGGAAGACTTTTGGAAGAAAGAATGGGCTAAGATACCTCAAACAAGAATTGAAAGACTCTTGGCTGGCTATAAGAAGTGTTTCCAAGCTGTGATACTTGCCAAAAGGGGGCAGTACATGGTATTAACTCTGTGGGTGCCCAAACTTTTGCAGACGTCATTTCTTGTTTTGTTATTTTGTAAATGATGGAAATAAAATCTAACTTTTTGTGACATTATACAAATGTCTAATCTGTCATTTGATGCCTTTTCGGAGGGTTTTCCATCTTTTCTTGGCTCCTTTACGCACAATAATACAAACTTTTACATGGGGTGCCCAAACTTTCGAGCCCCACTGTATGTCCACCCCTTAAAAGACCGCCATTGTACCCACATTAGAAACTTTTCTCCCTCATTCACCTCTGCTTCAGATTAAATATTTTATAAAAAAGGCACAAACAAGAAATGTTGGCACGTCATTGATAATGGTACTAACTAAAAATATTATAATTATGTCAACACTGGCCAGTTCTGCTCCCTACACCAACCAACAGAGTGCTCCAAGACAGGAGCTTCCACAAACAACCCTGCGATGCGGCAGATCATCAAGCCTCAAGACGCCCTGCAGCAGCTGACGAGTCATTCACAGCCAAAGCCGTGACAGTTGCATGCTTACTGCTGCAACACCCATAAAAACAGGTGATTTATCTGGACCATGTGTCTGTCCTGTTGGTGAGCTCTGACCGCGCAAGTATGCCAGCGACACCTTTGCTATGCCCATTATAGAAAGCTAGCCAATTTGCCTAGTAATGTACAAGATTTTGAAAGCTCAGCATTGGGTGTTTGGACATCACTCAACCCTAAACCATCAGAGGCCACAGCAGCAACACATGTCACATGATTTTGTTACCACTGCTGATGGAAAGAAATATTTGTAGTCACTGAGATTAAAAACCCTTGCTTGCTATAATTGTATTTAAATAATTACTAGCCATATATGAATGTTATTTGCTACTCAAACCATGACAATGTTGCTATGATTAAAAAAATATTGGGCAAACAAGTCTTGTTAGAGCAACATTATACATAATGCTGAGTCCCTTCCTGTTTTGAGTAATATATTAAAACGTCCCTGCCTTGGGCTGTTTTGGCAACCAGTGGCACACGGCTGTCATGCTTATTCAGGAATTAAAAAAAGTTAAAGATCACATGTACACACAGAATGCTTCTGAGAAAAGAGGAAATTCAGTAGCCAGAAACAGCTGTTTGCAAGTAATACCCTAAAAATATATATATATATATATTGCAGCTTCTTTCAGGAAACCAGTGGCCTTATAAGCTGATTCAACGATACACAGAAGCCTCTAATGCCTTGGTAATTTCTTTGACAGCTGTCAAGCAGAACACGAAAGCTATTTCTTCTATTTCGATCTATTTTCTCTACTACTACAAAAAAGGCACAATATCCTTTGACAGGTTGAATAAGGTTTAACACGGTTGGCATAAAAATATCCTCCTGACAGGCTTAGCGTTGTGACTTAAAAAACAGTCACAGAAAACAGCAGCAGGATTTACATAACATTTGCTGTAGGACCCCATGAGGAAGAATCACTCAGACTCGTGGCCCAGGTTTGGAAGAAGAAAAAAAAAAAAAAAAAAAAAAAAAAAAAAGACAACCAAGAATGGATGTCACTTGAGGCCAGAAAGCAGAAATATGAGGGCTGTGTTATTTGATTTTCATACCAAAGTGGTCGACCCTAATCAGCACAGTGGTTCTGATGAGAAGTTATTAAGATATTTTCATCCTGGCATTAACTCCAATTCAGCTCAATAGGGCCTGATTTCATTGTCGCATTCCCCTGATGAAGACAGACGTGTTCAATCAGCCTCTGAATAGCCTGCATGTTAACAGACAGCCAGCATCTGGCAACAAGGCCCGCCCCATTAGCTCCATAATCACATTAAGCATCACTGGTGGTTACGAATGACGTTACTAAAGCAAAGCTCGTGCGAACGAACATTCACACACACCTAACTAAATAATGAATTTAAATCTTCAGGTGGAGCTCACCGAAGCAAGAAACTGCCTTTCTAATGCATCTCGAATAAATAGACAAACTTCTTACTAATAGCAGCAATTACACTTGATTACTTTGACAGCGTGCTCACTGCCCTGACTTAATCATTAGGCTTGTCACGATTTCTTCACTCCTGCCTACTTGCAAATGTCCAAAGAAAAAAAAACAGACACAGCATAGCTTACAGGCTGGTAGCACGAAGCTAAAGACACAGGTAACTGCCAGAGCCTGAGATAACGGCAAAACAGAAATGGAAGTCACTGGTGTGGCAACATTTTGCATTCTCTATGAGCGAGTTATGTAAACAAAGGTGGGGCATGTGGGCTCAGACGGGACTTTGTTCATGTGCTCCTCGTTAAACTAATGATGCATTAAATTGAACTTTGTTAATTTTGAGAAACTCAAACTAAAAAAAAAAAAAAAAACTTCTGCCATCTAGTGGCTCTTATTGTGGCATTTCTGTCACTGCTGAAAATGTTTAAAAAAAAGAAGAAATTACCGATTTGACAGAAAGCCCTTTGCTTCACAAAGCCACCAATCTAAAAGAGAGGTTCTCTTGTTGTCACATCTCTTCAATCCATTAGTGATACTCTTGACTTGTCCACTCAAGAAGCACTTTACTCGACTTCATGTGTACTGCAGGCGCCGACTTGTAGGTCACAACATGCTGACCTGAAAAGTGAATACTCTTGAAAATATTACACTAAGTAAATTTTAGAATCCTAAACTCAGACATCCCATAGTTTATTTGACTGATTTAACATGAGTGTCGACTTTGTTACTAAACGAACCCACAGTAGTGACAAATACATTGACATGATGGGTGCATCTGGTCTTATGTAACCCTTCCCCACAATATCTGTTTGCTAAGCCTGCAGAGGAATTGGTTCAACCTTCGATCACACCGCCCCACATAGGGGACGTGATTATGAGCATTCCAAGGCTGTGCATGTAGCTCCAGGACAGCCAGTTGTGTAATTATTGTAGCAACAGGTGACAGGCCAGATCAGCGCTCCAAGCAATGTCACGTGTTTTAGGCTAGAACATTTCTCACATAAAGCAAAAATCTCCTACAGAGGCCGACGGTCTCTGTAGACAATCCAGGGTCTACAAATGGCAAAAAAAAAAAAAAACTGTGCCTACCTGCACCACAAAGCATCCACCAAGTGTTCCAGCGAATATACAACAAGAACGAATTGGGGGTGGGGGTTGGTGCGCGGAAGCACAGAAGGGTGGGGGAGGTAATGAGGAGGAGGGTCGGGCAAGTCTTGATTTTTTTGAAAATACTTCTAACGTCAAGAAGAAGTAACGTCACCCAACATCGCTTAGAGCACCTTAGAGGTCCTGACACACCAAGGCGATTGTCTACAAAGTTAGGCAGATGAGCAACCGTTGCCCCCAGTTTGTGCGGTGTCTTGCGCCATCCCCACGTATGCATTTTTCCCTAGAAAAAGGACTGACAAGCTAAACAGCCAATTCCCTTTGATTGGCTATTCTGCTTGAAAACAGTAGAAAGGAAAGCTAACAGACAATGAGAGTGCACACAGAAGGTTCTTCTCAATTTTTAATCACATCTGATCAATCAATTACACAGCTTTGTCAAAACTGGTTAAAAATTACATTCTAATTTTCCCTCTAAAAAACTGTTTTTAACAATTGAAATATCTATTTTTGCACATTATGTCCATAAGATGACAAACAGCCTTTTTACATCAAGATACATAACTACTTGTGTATGCATTTTATTTCAACATGAACATGTCTTTCAAAAGATCTCTACACACCTACACATTACAAAATAAACTAGCGTTAAACGATTATCCTTTAACGTTGAATTGAATATAAAGACTGCAATAGAACAACCTCTCTCTGCACCGTATATGTACCACAAAACAACAAGCATAGCTATTTCCTTGCACGCATGCGCAGAACATCCATGGTACTTAGCCGTTGGCTGTTGTCTCTACTTTGTGCTCCAGTGCTAATTTTCGGTCAAGACAAAGGCGATGTGAGACAGTCAACCTTCGTCACCACTAGTTCATGGCCGACAGCTTGGTGTGTCTGGGCCTGTAGCCTTCAACATCTGACTGCGTGGCACACCCACCTCCGCCACCATCACAGTGAGCAGAACAGCTGTCCCAGGCAACCCTCAGACCATGTGCCAAGATCCTTTACTTTGCACAGCTCAACAGCTCCCGCCACAACAAAAGCGATCACTGTGACGCTTAGCTTACTGATACAGCACTATAGCTGTGTTGGCTGCCAAAGGATCACACTTAAGTCACTCTAATTGTCAACAATTAGGGGGATAAATCAATCAAATACAGCTGGAAGAAGCTCTAATCACTACCTCAACATCTCAAGTCCAACAGATGAGAAATTCTTCATAGAATATCCTGTGCAAGTGTGAAACATACACACACCAAAAAAATAGGCACCCTTTAGTTTACCCAAGCCGCAAATTCTTCCATTTGTTAAGTTGGAACTTGGTAATGTTTGGTATTTTTGTTTACACAGTAGAACAAAATAAAGGGCAACGGATGGAAAATACACATCAAGAACTGACTTTGCAGCCATTCGATTAAACCACACTGTTTTAAGATCTACTGTTACAAAATAACTGTTTGAGCTTGACATTTCCTTATGTATTAGACCACTAAAATGAAAAAAAGACCAGGCCTATTTTACTGTCAAATATTTTAAAAAATACCACTGGTGAAGGGGTAACCATTTAAATTTGAAACAGTCTTGTAAAAGCAGGCTGTAGTTTTGAAAATGTTCTTCGTCAAGTAGAGTTAGCTGGCTTTACGTCTAAAGGACAGTTATAATATGGACCCCTGTGCTTGGTGAATGGCCTCTTCTCCTTTGTATGGAGCCCATTTGCGCCAATGTGATGAAAAAAAGATCATGCAAATCATAATGCCTTAGTATCTTAAAATAATGACTTAGTAGCTCAAGACAATAAAAAACTAACAAAAAGGAGACTTAGTACCTCAAAATAATTCACTTAATATCTCATAATAATGACAAACTTAATATATCAATTTTCCCCAATACTACCTAACTTATTCGATTGACTTGGCTACATGGTCATGTTCATGGTCAAGACATCGGCGGACATGGGCATTCATACTTTTGTGTACGTGCCCTGTCACAAGACGTCCATTAATGGCTCAATAATGTAGCAAAGCACGTGTTTTCAGCCGTTAAGTAAGCACTCTACATTCAACATGGAGGGAAGTACCACAGCCTATGAGCTGTAGCTAACGATGATAGCTAGCAGAGAAGGACTGGGAGTGTGCCAGGCAAATCGGGCTAACAGCCCGTGTTCTGCCCACAAACGAGCTTCAATTGTGCTGTTGAACTTTAACCAATGAAACTAAAAACAAATATAAACAAACGAACACATAATTAGCAAACTTTACGTCAACTTAAACACGGTAACTCAACCCACTTCCCTTTAAAACAACAGTTACCGTTTCGATCGAACACACGTCAACGTAAGTTAAACCCCTCCATTTGCTACCAACTAAACAAGACGGTGGTGCCGTGTGTATTAAGTAACACAGACAAGCAGAGTGGTTATTAGAAGCTAATCGATGCCGTTTTCTTAGACTGATACCGAAACGTGTGATCTCCGGAAGCACATGTCACTTGACTATTGTAGGGCGCCTAGTGTCCGATTCCGTTGCTAGCAAACTGCGTTTTCTTCGAGTCACTTCGAGTAGTATGGTGTTAGCTCCAACCATGTATGCTCAGTGGTAGTTAGCTAGGCCTCGTGTTTAATATACTTTATCGACTTCTGTTGAGAATACTTCCTTTATTATCCAAGTTAGATACACTATTTTAACTCCAGGTAAACGTACCGTCACTGCTCCTATGATTAGCAATGTTAGCTTTCCAGTTAAGCTAACGGTAGCTAACCCAAACTCGCCCTGAGCTGTGTTGTTTCTATCTAAAAAAACACTCACTAATGTTTGCGCTGCTAACGCAGAGAAACTAGAGTGCTACACAGATCGTTAGTTGGATTACTTACACGGTGTCGCTCGAAGCCATTAAACGAGTTTCGGCCAGAGGGTGGAAATCCAGGTCGTACGCCGAAGTCATGCTGAAAACAACGTCTATCTAACAATGAGAAGCGACGTCCGCTCACTCGCAAGAGGCGCAACTCCTGCGACGAGACGGCAACAAGACGAAACAGAACAGGTGCGGGGAGGGGGCGTCTTCTTCAAAACTGCATAAGAGAGCGGGCACCGATATCCGCCTTATTCCTTCCTCCAAATTTCTCTCTCGTCCCCGACTGAAATAAATTCAGACAAGCCGCTGTCACACTGCACACCGAGCTGCAGCATACCAGAGGCGTGGCCTTTTCAACAAAAGTCTGAAACCATGCTGCCTGCTGCTGCTTCTCAGCCCCTCTACCCTTCTTTAACTGTCTATGCCTCTACACTGATATAAAATGAATACTGTAATGTCCCTATAAGGACTGGCGCGTGGTCTTCTATAGAGAGTTTAGTGACCTATTTGTAGTTTATGATGTTATATCTGGTGTGGCACCACGTCACATTTATATTCTTTTAATGACTGATATTCTGCAGCATTTTCAGAAAAATGACACATTATAAGAATCAGACCCAGTCCAGCTTTATTTGTTAGTCTGTGAATGAGTCAGGGATCTAATGATTATGACTAGAGAGCAATTTAAATGTTTAAATATAGCACCCATTATCATTAAGATTAATGATGCTGCTCCTGATTCCATATTCTCTCAGTCCAATTCGGGCACCTGCTTTTTTGGGATTACGCGAATAAGTATGACTATTTACAGCTTGATCATTGCCTGTAGGTCCATCCATCTTCTACCGGCAAAGTGAGATGGTTAAAATGCAGTTTTTCTTGCTGTCGTGCCTTTTCCCAGGGTCATAGGTCACGTTCCTCTTTGTGCTGGACTGTTGTTTCCCTGGGGGAGGGGAAGCTTATCTTCTTTTGTTGTGTTGGACTTGCAGGGCGAGGCCTCTCCACTTGGGGGGGGGGGGGGGCATTTGCCAAAGCAGAGAGGCAGGGGGGCTAGCCTAATTATCAAATCATTCTTTATTGCTCCAGCAACTGCACAATCCAAAAATATTATTCATAGCAAGTGTTAAAAACATCCCATTTATGAAATCCGATTTAATCCTTGTATCCATAGCAATTTCAAGGCAACTTGGCACCAGTGCAGAGTATGCTCTATTAAACAGTGCCTAAAAGAGGTCTGTATGCATAATGTGATATGCGACCTATTTTACCATATACATGCAGACAAGCCCACTTTGCAACATGCATAAAGCTTGATGGGCTTCTGTAAAAAGATTCTAAACCTCTCTGGAGAATCAGATTTCATTAAAAGTAGGAAAAATACAATAATGTCATTCCATCTGTAACAGCCACATATTTCCTTTGACTCAATTAGATCTCAGGGGATCTTATTGAATATATTTGTTATAAAAGGAGCAGGATTATTGTAAAGAGCAGCTCCTGTTACTCGTTAAAATATATATAATGCTGCTTTCTGTACAGTTAATGCAATAATGCAATTGCAGAAGTGAATGCATTTCCTTGTCTTTTCTTAGACATGTTTGTTGGAGTGAAATCCAGAGGCAGATGCCTAGTTGCTAGCACTTTCTAATACTAGCCTTCCATTCTTAATCTCACATTATTACAACTGTAATCCTATCATAATCCGCCACATGTACCATGCTTTTGTTGTTTATATCAAATGTTTTTCTCTCATGTCGTGGAGCTAAAGTTCCACTCATTCACCCATCATCATTATCATCAGCCAGCATTTCAATTTGCACCCCTTCTTGACAAACTGCAGGGTGTGAAAATAGTCAAGCTTCAAACCAAAATGGGATTTCTTTGCTTTGCCTTATGTGGAAGCATTTTCAGAATGGCGACCAACTAATGGGCTCTTAAAATGGAGAGAGAGAACTTCATCTTATCATGCTTCCTAAAGGAAATCTACTGGGTCAAGAAGTACTAAGCGTGCATGATAACATTGCCTCATCATCAGGGTCCAGTTCCTCTAAATGAAGGCAAATTCCAAGATGGGTGTACTAGTTCCTTTTTGTTCTTTTAAAGCAAATTGCTATACGTTGCTGTTTTTTTTTTTTTACTGAGGGTGTACAGTGAGGCCTGGGTTGGCTTCAGGAGAGATATAATAATCACAGTGTTTTTTCCTTTTTACTTCAGAGACAAACACCTGCTTTGATGACACATTCATCTCGCTTTATTTATTTATAGTCCATGCAAGTATCTGAGCCCTTGTGGAACTTTGAAAAGAGGAGGAAGAATGAGGATGAGAATGCTATGAGGTATGGATTTTTCTATTCTGATACAATTTAAAACGTATCCACTACCTCCTGATAAAATTAAGTGTGGTCTAGGGAAGATGGGATTGACATGAATATACAAATTCATTAGATGCAAACACGTAGTTTCTGGGATCCAAATGAAGAAACATTTTTTGACACCAGTGGGACCCTGCCCACAGTCACAGCATGGGAGAACGTCTCAACTGGAAACAATACAGCTTGTGACAATATTCAGCCCAGACAAAGAAGCAGTCCAAATACAGGGTGCTCCACAAAAGCTAGCCCAGATTTGAATGAGGGGCCAACCCCAACGTACCTCGTAGGCAGGTCCTCATTCCTGACAGAGATCCCGGCCACAGAGGGGGGACAGCGCATGCTGTTGGCATACAAACTCTGCACCAGGGCCAGCTCAGAAGTGTGTTCCAACATCGGTGCTCTGGAAAAATCCACCCGGTGTAATGGACACTTTCTTCTCTTTCCCTCTTTCCTCTATGTGTTTCTCTCCCTTTCTCTGTCTCCCGCCCACTCTTTCTCCTCAGTTTAGTGCAGCAGAGCGGCACCCACCCCCTTCGCTGACTGGCGTGGCTGAAATAATCCTCTCTGACAGCTCATCGTGCGCTAATGCATTGTGCTGCCTGCGGCAGCCCAGTTTGCAGGCTGTAAAGCTGTGGCCACAGTAGCACTCTTGCACTAATTGACACCCATATTAGGAGAACTCCAGCAAATTGGACATGGATGATTTATTCCCACTGTCAGATGGGGAAAATTAGAGGTAACATTGACATAGTTGCCACAAGATCTTATCTGGTTTTGTGGCCCGCTTCTGTGCATGTTGGCATGTATGAATCAGTGAACTGCTCCACATAAAGGCCACAACAAAACATACTACTGGGAATGGGGTTGTTACGCCTTGTACCTTAGAACTGTGCCCATTATACCTTTTTTTAATATTTAACATTGCTAATCACTGAGCACCTGCATATACAGGTACATGTTATAAATGTTGTCTGTTCAGCTCCTGTGGGGCTCTACATGTCACTGTGCCTCTGTGAGCTGGCTGATGATTAACCAGTGGGTGACAGGTAGAGCGCTGACAGCCATCATGACATTATTATTGTGTACTGGATAAAGATAGCGTGTTGAAATATAAGCATACTTTGTAGTAAGCATGAATACTTGTACAATAAATAAGGACAGACAGTACAAACCCAATTGTTCACCAGTTCCGACTGCAGCCAATCTACGCTGAAATACCAGCAAATACTGCCAGTGACTGCTACTGTCCTACTTATGGGCCTGGCGGTGTTCCGGAGCATAATGACATGTTCCTGTATGGAATTGTGCTAAATGACCTAGAAAGATTACAAAACATTACAATTAAATTACTAGAACTTAACCATCAACCGATGGCACATTGACGAGGCGGAACAATTAATTGTTATGTTATCAGAAAACTCCTTGCATGTTAATTTGCATTTGACAGAGCTCATTTGCCTATGTTTCGAGTTTATATCTTGTAATATGATGAAGGTAGAGCCATTTTTTTGAAGCTGCTGACCATTGTAGTACACATATTCAGAACTAGCACACTTAAAGCAGGTTTTGCTGTCACTATGCCATCTGATTAAAAATTTGAAAGCCATTTGTCACAATATTCTTTGCACCAAACCCAGGAGAAATCAAATCTAGGTCTCATTCTCCCATAGGTGTTGTGTCCTGTTAGAGTAACGTGACATTAAGTAGGAAAGTCAAGTGAAACGAGGTCATGTCATTTTGTGCCTGTATCATTGCTGAGAAGACCTGGCATGATGGGGCTCCACTTCCTCTGATCATGGCATAAAACCCTCTTCATTTGAATATTTGATAAATCATTATAATGAATATTTTAAACACGCATGTTGAAGTCAGTGATATGTTGCTGCTTAGTATGAATGTCGGTGCCACAGGCACCATGTAGAGAGCACATGCTGTATTTAGAAGGCTTTGATCTTGCAATACGCAGAGCACAAAAGCACACTCAGTATATCAACGTGTGCATTGATGCTTTCCAGTTGAAACCTATTTCAAAAGAGGTTGCAGAGGTAAAATAATACAACACAAAATAGCACATGAATGTTGTCTAAAATGCATTTGTATCTTGTGAGAGCTGTAACTATACACACAGAAAACATGCATCGCTATGAGATAACTACCACATCCTGTTCACATCCACAGTGAAGAGAAAGGGGTTTTAGTGCATGAAACATATGCACTCATGCCTGTCATGTTATGAGGGAAATAGTAGCACATGTTTACTGCACTGCAGGTGGCCTCACGATGAGTGAAAGCAACCATCAGCTTTCTCTTTTTATCACTTGTGGGCTCTCTTGGGATTGATTGCACAAACAAATACCGTCTGTGTTTTTGTGGATTAAAACTGAAACTGTTACAGCTCGATGCACATTGTGTTCTGGAGCATGTTCTAATGCACAGTGCTTTACACGTGAGTTTTAACTTTGAAGAAAATTCATATTTTGTATTAAATCAAAACGTATATTCTGTTTATGAGGCAGTGTAGATGCATCTAGACAAGGTGAAAGCATTTTTACCTATTAACAAATAAAGACTTAATCCTTTTTATGTCAGCCGTGGCAGAGCTCTATCTTTACCAGCACTGGGCAGTATAATTTAAGATCCAACAGATGCTAGCAGCAAGCTTCAACTGGACGAGACCTGACACCAGCAAGTGTGATTGAAGAGGGAGAGAGACAGCGAGAGAGGCCTGCAACCACGAGTGGAGGTAGCAATTTAGTATAAGTGGATACCACTATCTATGACTTTCTATCTACAACTTGACTTATTTGCAAATAATTCATAATTGAAGTGCTTTAGTAGCCATGTATTTATTAATATACTGTGTTTCCCCCTCCAACTCTGTGTTAAATGACTGTTCATGTGGGCTTGCCGGAGTGAATGCATCTTGTATGATAAAAAGCAAAACCACATTGAAATGTCAGCTTGTTTTGCATGGGGATAATTCATTTAACTTCCTCTTTACTTTAGTCACACATCCTTATTTCCACTTCCTCTTTTATTTAGTGTTATCGGAAAACAGCAGATCTTCATCTGGGCCATCTAGGTGAGCAACACACTCAAAGAGGTAGCGGCGGGGCGGCCTCTAGCTCACTCAGTGAGAGCATTCACTCCATTGGCTGTTGGCTGAGTCCTGCAGCGGCCGGGGTTCAAATCCGACTTACTTCGTGTTGCCCCCCATCTCTATCCACTGTCGATAAAGAGATAAAGCCCCCAAATAAATCTTTAAAAAAGAGGGAGAAGGGAATCAGTAAAAGAATAGTTCACAAGTTTAAAAAGGCTGTGTGCAGGTGTGCATTCCCCTCAATTAAATTATAAAACTCAAATAATAAAAAATAGAAAGACTGAAAAGAATCCTCTGTAGTCATGATTTAGACGGCAATTCAAACACAAATCAGCCTGTTATCACCCAAAAAATTTAGCAGTTTGAGAATGCTTTTAACCATAGATGGCTGAATCTCTTTCATTAGCTTTTCTCAGGTTTACCTATGAGCTCTCTGACAGCTTATTCAGAAAAAATACACCACTCCGTCAAATAATTGATTTTAAAGTAATGATACAGCTTATAAATGATTGAATGCTTTTGCACCAAAATACATTTCTGAAATGCTAAATATTAACCGAGTACATTTCTGGGGTCCAGACAGCACTGATGGTCCCCAGAAATGAACAAACATCTAGACATTTAAGAGTTCAGAATGTGAAGTCAGACTTGACTGGTAATAAAAACCTTCTGCTACAGATATAACAGTTGCAAAACAGCACTTGACTTCAAAGAATGGAAAAGGTTAGAGCTACAATCTACCATGAATGGTGGCACTTCTGGAGCTAGTTTTACTTGCAAGATATATGTATTCCACATGCATCAATGAAGCTACCTGGCAAATCTTTTCCTTTTAAGATTTTTTGGGGGCTTTTCCCTTTATTTTTGTGACAGTGGACAGACATGAAAGGGGGAGAGTGATGGGGGATGACACGCAGCAAAGTGCCGCAGGTCGGCTTTAAACCCGCAGGACTTAGCCAACATGGGGTGAACGCTCTTAGTGGGTGAACTAGAGGCCGCCCCTATCTGTCACATTTCTTACATTCATAACGAGGTTTGTGAGCTGTTGTTGTAAGCATGCCGTGGTGTCTGTACACATCATGAGCAGCATGCTACAGTGTCTGTGCATAAAGAATGACACCGTGTGGTCATTGAGGGGGAAAAGCAAAAACAACTGTGCTGCAAATGCCACAGGAGACATTGTCTGACACACTTCTCTAGACGAGGAAAGCACACCATCGGTCTTTTGGAAACGCAACCCTGTGCAAAGTGACTGCCAAGCACTCCAACACATATCTCACGTAGGTGACGTGCAGGATGACAACTCAGCAGAATAGTCCCAAATCTAAGTTAACGCATTGCACAGACTGCTGCAAGAGAGGATCTTGGATTTGATTTGTAACCAAATGCACACATTCTGAAATTAGCAGGATGAAAATTCAACATTGGTTTGTTAAAATATTTCCAATGTATTCTATTTCTTCAAGAAAACACAACCAATGAGCTTACTAGAAAAAAATAGATATGTCTGTTAAAAACAAATTAAAGATGCACAGAAGTGGTTAAATGTAGGGTAGAATTTGGATGGTAATGAGATTTACATCTTAAAGTCTGTGAGTACACAGACTGTTCATCTTTAATATTGAAATATCAGCGAAATGAATTACATAACAAGCACAGCTACAGTATTAACTCCAGGACATATCCATATGAAGAAAAAATAAAAATACAAACTTTAAATTTAAAAAATGTACAGAAATTACAGAAAATCATTTGAGTTAAAAATATCTGAAAATGGATTTAACAAGTCAGAATACCTAAGAACAAAATGTACTTGGCTTGGAAGTTGGTATTGACACATTTATACACACCTGATGCCATCATCGTTATATACATGACATTTCAGTGATACTGCAAAAAACTGGGGTTAAGGTTTGACTTGGTGGTCATTCATGTTGTGTTGCCACAAAAGAAATGGCCACAAAACAGCGCTAAAGACAATGGATGTTAGTTATTCTCTGATTCTCTGCTTCGTTGAGCTCTCATCTTGGACAAATTGTCATGGTTTCCTTACACAAACATAATTGTCATGATCTTCAAAGACTGGACAATCCAAATCAACAAGTAAACAATTTACAGGTGAAAAGGGAAAACCACATGAGAACTAAGGCTGGATATGTGCTGGTTTAAGCCATTTTTCTTACCAACTCACAATGCATCATGGCTGACATCATAAAAAAAAAAAATCATCAGATGTTAGTATCAGCCGCAATTTCAAACTTTTTTTTTTTTTATTATTATTTTACAGCAGTGCCACGAGTGTTCAGTGATGGCTTCAAGTCCAAAAAAGTCCAAAATATGTGCTTTTTTTTGCATAGTCTCAATGCAGTTTGTGTTTCCTTTTCTTGTGTTTTTTGTCCTTCTTCTTGCTGGAACATTTAACACAGAACCACTGCTGATCCTCAGGAGGGGCTGTAAGGATCCCAACACAAGGCCTGTGCAGACAAGATAGGAAGAGGGTTCAGGTTAGTGATAAAGATTAAGGAGGATCTATTGTGGGTAATCACCTGAAACTAAGAATTGTCTTTTCAATAGCTTAAAATGCGCTCTTGACATCTACATAGGGAGCAGGTTCTCCTTCACAGGGCCCACCATTTTGCACCACCATGTTTCTGCAGTAGGCCAGGACGGACAAACCAAACACCTGCTCTACAGAGGGCCTTTCATGTTTTTACGCTACCTGAAAGCCACTGTAGGTTCTAATAAATGCTTGTCCACGGCTCCTAATACTTAGAATGGGTTAAATGCGGTTATAGAATTTCACTACATTGTACTGTGTGTATGTGACAATTAAGAATAAAGTTTGATCCTTTTTGTTTGATCCTTTTCTGAAAGGGAGAGGTGAGGGTAGGAGTATTCATGTGGGTTGCAATCTGTAACCTGACCACTAGATGCCACTAAATCCTACAAACCGAAGCATCAACTGTTAATCACTGTCTGAAGAGCCTGTCAAGTGGTCTGGCCACTACCATGTTTCAAAAAATATAGGGATGTTCAATGCATTACTTGGAAAGCTTCTAATTCCGTACTTTCAGTTTTTTAAGATCATTTATACAGGACAGCTGAGGACATGAAAGGGAAGAGAGAGGCGGAATGACATGCAGCAAAGGGCCGCAGGGCGGGGTCGAACATAAGGCCGCAGCATCGAGGGGTGAACCTCTATATATGGGCCCCTGCTCTACCAGGTGAGCTACCCAGGTGCCGTATTCTGTACTTTCTGATGATAAAATTAAGGCTTTATTTCACAATATGATGAACTCTTTTTTTTGTTGTTGAATTCTTTCATTCCTCGTTTTCGTATGCATGTATGTATGTATGTATGTATGTATGTATGTATGTATGTATGTATGTATGTATGTATGTATGTATGTATCTATCTGTTTGTTTTGCTCTTTATTCTCTGTATTCATTTCCTTAGCAAGCGTGGAATATTTCCAGAGTTCCACCTGGACAGCTTTGGCAATTGATTGATGAGAAATGACAAATGAGAGACCAGAGCTGGAATATTAATTATTTCTTATTTGGAAGCATTATGGTTTCCCAGTAAGATATAAGGACGGTTCACTGGAAATCCAGAGTTCTCACGAGAGCGCAATTTGAATTTGCTCAGCGAGTTACTCTGGCATCGAGTAATGCTGCTCATTAACTACACCCTTGTAGCCAAGCTGCACATTGGTGTATTTGATATAGGCGGGCCAGAGGCGAGCTAAACAGATGACGCCAGTTTAATCTACCAGTTAGCTCCGCTGATGGCTGAGCGTATGGGGCTCTGGATGTGATTTGTCATAGTGTTATTCAGTTGTGTGCAGTGAGATTTTCGAATACGCGCTTGGTGCCGGTCAATGCCAGAACCTTAATTGTTCAGATTGGGGTCTGGATTTTCAGGCTATGACAACGCTGGACATGAGGTGGAATGGGTGAAAGCTGTGTGGCGACCAGCTGAATTACGGTCACATAAGGTAAACGTGTAAAACTTAAAAAAACAGAGTTAATGTACTCTGTACTAAAAACAAACCAACGTATTAATTTTGTGTACCATTACAACGCAAACAGGCACAAAAACAGACCAGTGAATTAAAGCTGTTATTTATGGTAACAATTTAAACCTAATTGTCAACTATGCAAAACTATAATCTTACAACTTCCTCAATCTTGAAAAATTAGGCCAGAAAAAAAAAGGAAATTTAAGGGAATAAGTCTCTTACCAATGATACCAATCATCACAGTCATCACATCCTATCATGGGACTGCCATCATCAGGTTTGTTGCATCCAGGACAAATCCAGATCTGGTTACCCCATTCATCTCGGATCTAAGGTAAATGCATATAACAGAAAGCATTAGCAATGCATTGCTAAATAACAAAATGCCTGTTACATAAACAATGCACATTAGTGAAAAAGGTGGCAAAAGATAACAAGAATGACCATATAGTTTGCTTTATCTTAGGTATAATTAATTTACTCTTCATCTTGACTCAAGAAAACATCTTAAAGATGAAACACACCGCATGTACTTTATAGATACCGCTATCATATGAACTAATTATCAATAAACAAAAGTAGGAGAACTCACCACGTAGGTACTGACAGTCTCAGTTACTACGCTGCGGACCGGTGTTTTGAAGGATGCGGCGGGAGAGAGCACAGGGGCCGGGGAGAGCAACGATGAAGGGGCAGGCGCTGGTGGAAGTGGAGTGGGAGCTGGGGGCAGAGTGGGTACCACTGGGCAGAGTACTGGGGTTGGGGGGGGCGTCCGAGGGCGATTCCCAGGTCCAGACTTGGCCACGGTGGTCTTGGGTGCTGGCGTCTTGGGCTCTGAATTTGGAACCACCTTGCTGATAACACTAGTGACAGTCAGAGATAAATACAAGTTAACACAAATTGGAGGCTTTACTATTGCTATGTAAGCTATATAATGCAAATATACACAAATGTCCATTGTAGACAGAAAACCAGCTAAGATTTTGGTCCAGTTGCTGTGTTTTTTTAACCAAGGCATTAGTTTTCAGATGACATTATGTACTTACATATTTGCAAAAGGGTTCTCCAATGTTTTCTCAATGTTAGTTTTTAAAATAATATTATTATTATATTTATGAATTGATTTCAAGTTCTGCTTTGTATAATTCTTTGTTTCTATTCTAATGCATATTATTGTTCTTCAGTAGAGTTTATTTTGTTGTTTTACATGTACTCGGGTCTACCTCAAAAAAAGATTTTTCTACAAAACCCCTTTTTCCATGTAACAAAAGAAGCCAAACCTTTTTCAAATGTTAAGTACAGGAACAATGCCTAAATAGTCTGCAATTGGTAACATTTTGATTTAAAGCAGGAGCTATCTCAAAGGGGCGGGAATCACCAGCGGCTTCACAATACAATAACATAACGATACAATATTATTGTAATTTTAACACGTATTGCAATATTCTGGGATATATTGCAGTTGATTACCTTTTTTCCCCCCAATTTCAAATTTTTCTTTGCCAACATCCATTTTATCTAAAAAGATACATTTCTCTGTGGGTTTATGTCACTTAAATTGTATTGCTGCAAAATGGGATTGTTGAGCAGACAAACTGACCAACATATATATAATAATATAGTGATACTTGGCGTCTATGTATCGATACGGTATTGCCACAGAAAATATTGCAATACCATGCTGTATCGTTTTTTCCCCCCACCCCTACTATCTTATCAAAAAAGTAAATAAGACTTTGGATCTGAACAGGCATTTGATGGGATCTTTATGTAGGATACAGTTTTCAGTACTGAAATAATAATGATAGAAATAAAAAAATATAATGCTAAAGAAGTTTGATACCCAGCCCTAGTAATATGAGTCATGATAATACAACTGCAGAAATCAACATTTTTCAACAATAGAGCAAAAAATTGAGAAGCTTGCGCAAACCTGCAAAAGGGACAATCAATGAAATATGACTAGAAACATTAGTTCAGTGCTTACATTTTGTCCTGGCCTGCCCCCACCCGGAGCGTCAGTCTGGGGATGACGGGAGATGGCAGAGCTGCTGGAGTTTCTACTTTCACCTGAGGAAACCGGATGGGTAAATATCAGTGACACTGTAACACAGACACAACATGACATACCAAACAAAAAAATGTACCTTCTCCAATCGAATTCTCTCTTTTTCTTTCTCCTTTTCTCGTTTTTCCTTTTCCCTCTCCTTTTCTTTCCTCTTCTCCTCTTTCTCCCTCTCCTTTTCTTTTGCCTTCTCTCGCTCCTTATCCTTCTCCTTGTCTTTCTTTTTCTTTTTCTCCTTTTTGTCTTTCTTCTTGTCCTTCTCCTTGCTCTTTATGTCCTTATCATGGAGGATCGGGGCCAAAGGAGGAAGCATGGAGGGGATGCGCAGGCAGGCAGACGGGCTGAACAGTGGTGGGATTTCACCCAGAGGAAAGGTAGATTGTTTCTGCCTGTCATCCTTGCTCCTGTCTTTACCCTTGTCCCGCTTATCTTTGTCCTTTTTACTTTTTTCTTTATCCTTCTTTTTGTCTTTGTGTTTCTCCTTCTCCTTCTTAGGACCATCTCCGGTTTTTATCTTGATGGAGCCCTCAGGCAGAGTAAAGTCTCGCTGAAGGAAGTGCTCATCATCCTTCACTCCAAACTCCTTCCACAGCAGCTTGCCATCCTTAGAAAAGTCCTTGTTTTTATCCCTGTTCTTATCCTTGTTCTTCTCTTTCAGCTTGCCCTTATCCTTTTCTCTGTCTTTGTCTTTTGGCTTGTCTTTCTCCTTTTTCTTCATTTTAGTTTTGAGCTCCTTCTTCAGCTTTTTCTTGACATCTACCGATGACACAATCTTGTTCTTCTCCTCGAACACCTTGAGTAAAGGTTCAGGAGTAGGTGGTGAGGCCGATCCCGATGAGACACAGTCTCCTTGGTTCGGTGGGGGAGCGGACGGACCCCCCTGGTTGACCTTTCGGATCACCTCATTGATAGAATCATCCATAGTCCAATTTCCCAGGCCTGCGTGTGCCTGCAGGTGAAGTGGTGTTGACGTGTCTTTTACAGAGATGCTTCCCCCAATCAAGAGTTTGGGTGTAGACGGCTCCATTATGGTCAGCCTCCTGGGGCTGGAGAATCCATTGCTATCTGAATCAGAACCCGAAGAGAAAGCAAAAGGATCAGGCTCCCGCTCAGCACATGCTCTGGCAATCACAGCATCAATGGAGTCATCGATGGCTGCGTTATCGGGCTCTAGTTTCTTGAAAGGGCCCTCGGCTAACTCCCTGTCCTCTAAATTTTGAGGCATATGGATGTTCTCTTTGCCCATCCTCTCACTCAGCGCAGACAGCGGTAGCTTATGCACAAGCTCTGTCTTAATCTGTGGGTGGGATGCTTTGCCGGAACCCATCTTTGGGCTCTTGGGGCTTTTAGGACTCTTTGTCCTCCCTGGGGATTTCTTCTTTTCCTTAGACGGTTTCGGAGAATGGATGGGACTACCACTCACCGGAACAGGAATAACCCCTTTAGGGGACTTAGTCCGTTGTCTGCCAGGGGATGAGACCTTAGGCTTTCTTCCTGGAGTGGTGAGGCCCTTTTGATCAGAGTGTTTTGGTGCTACTGGCTGAGGTCTGAAGGAAGGCAGGGCTCCAGAAGGTGTTTCAGGTGACAGGGGGTCAAGGCTATCATGAGAAGGCAGCATACCTGGAGGAACACGTTGAGGGTTGAGAGAGGTAAGGGGCTCCCTGGGCTCAACCCCCCATTCTGGGCTGAGGCCAGGGTACATGCGGGGTCTCTTGGTGGTAGGCATCATACCCATGGCGGCATCAGGACTGTCCAGGTGTCTCTTTAGTGGGTGGTTCTCGTCGTTGACCGTCTCATCTTCGTCCATTTCCTCCTCATCCTCTTCCAGTGCCACCTGCATAGCTTCGGCTGAGGTGCCCATGTCAGCAAGGACTTCTTCTTCCTCCTCTTCTGGAGAGGAGAGGGACAAAAAACTATTAAATGTATGAAAAATAAACAGTTGAGCAATGTTTTCAATTAATGTCAATAGATTCTCATAGCCACACCTGTTTTAATACATAAAAGTTATTATGGTGGCCCATCCGAACTGATTGGCCCGGACCCAACGATATGGTTTTAAAAACGCATTTGCGAGTTTATTAGGTAATTAGGTATATAACTGAGCCTAATACAACTATCTGTATATATACAAATAATCTACAGTACAATGTTCAGCTGTTGTTGAAACTGTATAGAGGGTATAATTCAACTTTATGATCATTTTAAAGGATGTAGTTTGTGGTTCTACGAAACTGTACTGTCATGCTGAGAGGTGTTTTTAGTATTTTTTAGTCTCCCCTCATTACTTGAAATGTAGTGAATAAAATATTGGGGGAAAAAAACAATCAATTACAACCATTATGAACATATGATAAACTGCCGTTTTAGCTAGATGTACCTAAAACTGGAACATCAGTGTATATTAATATTGTGTATTATCTATAAACTGTAGATTAATTGAAGACATATTGTCTACAAAAAAAATAGGCCCTAAACTCAACCTGTAGAGAACAATAATCCACACACACACTTTCGGAGATGTGCATATAGTCATTATACGTACTGACCTTCTTGTAAGGAGACCAGGGGTGGCATGTAATCTGGAATGTAATCCTTCCTTTCCTCTGCATCCCGGGCTCCAGGCTGGGGAAACTGCAGAACGTTGTTTTTGCTGACAGGAAAGAGCGGCGTTTGTTGGGCGAAGGGCACAGGCTCTAGGTTGTGGACATAATCCTCCAGTTCACTCAGACTCACCCCCAGCAGTCTGAATGCCTGGCTGACATCATCCAGGACTGGATCTGTTCTTCCATCTGAAATTAAGCATCACAACAAGCCATGAAATCTCAGCGCTGATACTCGCTCAGCATGTCTCTTGTTCACTAAACTACCAAGTTAAGGTTGATAATAGCCTGAGCCAGAAGTTTGACTACATAGTAGAGATTGTGAGACACATACAAGGAGGTGCCCTGACGGATGTTGACATTCAACCTGAAGCAAAAAGTAATGCTCAACAGGTCCTAGATTGCTAGAGTAAATAATGTTGTTTTTTACAGACACGAGTAGCCTACTCCGGTAACTAATGTGACATCAACTAACATATTATGTTGACCACAGCTGGAAGGCATCATGATCATAGCCACAATAACATGGAAGCTAACGTTACTTAGCTATGTAGCTACTATACTTTTTGACACATCAACCTTTGCTAGGGGGCGCCAGCTACATACCTAGTCAACAACAACGTGATCGACTACTTCAGGTTTATGGGTTGAAAAAGTAATCAGGGTAACAAACGAAGCACTTACAGAGCTCAGAGTACCGATGGCAGACCCTGGCCAACTGCTGGATATATCGATGCAGCACATCGGACAGCTGATCGCACGCAGTGAGCTGAACCGCATCCCAGCCCAGAGCCTGGCAGATCTGCGCCACCGAAACACGCAGCAGCGAGCGGGCATAGCTCTCGCACATCTCGCTGACTTTGTTACGGTATTAATCCCGATCAGTTCCTCTTCCAAAACATATTCCCAGTCTTCATGTTTCATGGAACCCCTTGGGGGCTTGAGAAAAGCCGCTGCCGCGGTTAACTTGGGACATCTACTTCAGTAAATATATTGGCGCTTTCGCCAGAGTCGCCATCTTGATTCCATCGATAGACCCATCCTCGGCATCTAGATCACACATGCGCACAAATCAGCGCCCTCCTACACGGCCCTGCTGTGTTCGAGCGGTTCATCAACGTCTGGAGATGCGCAGACACTCCCTTAGGTCAAAGTAGTAACGTTTTATTCAAATGTGTTAATGTGCAGCGCAAACTGCGGAGGTTAATCTGTCGGACCGGTAAAGTGTTCACTGTATCATGGCTGTAGAGGACTGACCCTGAACGAGTGTTCTTAGCGTACAAAACACACTGACAATTAGTTTCGGGGTTTAGCTTCACATATCCGCTGTGTCACACTGAAGTTGGAGATAAGACCATTGACTGTATACTATTAGTAATACACTGTCGGCCACAGTACTGATAAGACTCAACCATTTTTTATTCAGATTGGGCTAACTTTGATACGTAGACGAATATTGATGCAGCGGCAACACTTTAGCTAGCTCGTTCAACGTCTAGCTAACCATTCAAGAATGTGTTGTAATTTTAACCCTACGACCTATTTTTTAAATTAAATCTGTGATTAAAAACGGCAGGAGAGTGGGTCCCGTTTGTCACAGCTCCCGTCTAATTTACCGTTGTGTATTTAAATATAAAGCAGGAAATAAATTTGAATTTGGCTTCTTAAATTTGATTTGATCTGATTTATAATGTCTAATGGTCGCCGTCGCAGACTAAACTGTGGTTAATAGTTAAACTGCCCACAGTTGGCGGTTTGCTCTGGGATATGATCCAGCCAGTTTTAGCTACAGTGGCAAAATATTACTGTGAAATATGAGCTAAAGGCATTAATACCAAGTAAAGAAATTCGTTCTTCGTTCATTTGGTTTAAATCACATCTTAAATGATATTTTCATTATATTTTGTCTGGTCTTTTTAAACAATTTGATTGATTGCAGTTTTAGGATTTATAATAATCATCAGTGTTTGCCATTTTATTATTTATTTGAAGCTAATGGATACTTTTTTTTTTTTAATTTTCCGTAGGGTATGTGTAGACTACAGTTATTTTATCAGTTTTAAATCATCCTAATGATTATATCTGCTAATCAGATTTTATGTAATTCTCTTAAGTCTAACCTTCAATGTTTTGCAACCTACGACGTGCTGCTGCTGTCCTGTCCAGAACACTCCTGCCAAAGATTATTTTTATTCTCAGCGAGGCCCTCTCCTGGTTAAAGTTCTTATAATTTCCCTTTATAATTTCCATTTACCTACCTATCCTTTACCTACAAACAAATCATTTTCCCCACAGTCAATTTGCTCATTTAAGTCTTTACTCTGTACAGCAAGATGAAGGCCATTCATCCTTCCATTGTGGGCCTTAATTCTGGGGTCAGAGTGGTAACATTTGTCACATTTCCACTGAAACACGCTCTTTTTGGTGTTCCATGAACAAAAGTTGAGAATAGTACAAAACAGTATATGTATGTCTGTAAGGGGATTGTATTTACATGTATTTGTTTTATCCTATATGTGAATCACTTTTGAACTGTGTGTTGTTTTAAAATATTTTTATAAATAGAGTAATAAATATTATTATAATTAGGGGGTAGCAAAAAGTGAGCAGAGTCGAGCCAAACCATACAGTGGAAAACCGGCAACAACGTAGTGCAGGTGTAGGTTCTTCAGTCCATGAAACCTTTTTGTTCTTTTAAATTGCTTTGTATATATCATGAAATATTAAATGCTTGGTAATTATGTTAAAACTATTTAACGTCCAAGACTTAAGAATCACTGCACGCAACCTCAACAGTGTGCAGCAGTATACTTTAATATATAAAACAGAAACCATTTGAAAACATCCTAACTACATTTTGTTGCAATTGTATCTAAAAACACTAATGATTGTGCTGCAAATGTATAAACTCAGGATTGTAAATAAACAATATACACTGTAAAAAAACATTTACAATAAAAAATATAATACAAAATGCAGTATATACAGTCTGTATATTGGCATTGTCGCTCTATCCAGCAACTTGAAAACTTATTTGACAAATGAAACAAAAAAACATGTCAACCATAAACGAATAACTATTGCTTAATGGAAAAGTTTTACTGACAACACAAGAATAATATTAAATGTAGTACGTTTTAAATAACCATAAAATGGTATATTACTGGGTTCTCCTTACATCCAGTGAGTTTAATTGGTTTGTTCTTGACTTAGCACAACTCAAGTGTGTCCATCTGACTTTTCCAAAGTCAGGCTCTGATTGGTTTGCTTGGAGAATACGTCAGGAAAGAGTTGAAAGTCATTGTTAAAATTCCATTCTTTCCAAATGCACTGTCTGCTGTTGTGTCTGTTAAAATACAGAAGAAAAACATGTCATTCCTTTTTGCAATGTACAATAACTAGACAGAACCCCAAGTTTGCTTGCCAGTTAGGTAGCTGTCCACTGCTCCTAATGCTTAGGATGGTTTAAATGCAATGATTGAGTTTTACC
This sequence comes from Etheostoma cragini, assembly GCF_013103735.1. Lineage (NCBI taxonomy): Eukaryota > Metazoa > Chordata > Actinopteri > Perciformes > Percidae > Etheostoma > Etheostoma cragini. The sequence goes on from NC_048414.1 coordinate 14,493,156, forward strand.
ACTGTACTGCACTATTGTGTGTGAGGAATTTAAAAAAGCTTCATTTTATAAAATGTTTACAGGGTAACCCATATGTTGTCTATTTCCACAACCTTCTACTTCCGGGGTTTCTCGTGGGAAATGCCGCCGTATGTCCCTCTTTTTGTCCGGATTTCCACTACCAAACGCTTTCTTTGTGTTGGAATATTAAACTACACTTGATTTATGAAGACTATGGTTAACTGTTCCTCAGATGTCTGCATGGTAATCGAGACAGCTAGCTAGACTATCTGTCCAATTGGAGTTTTCTGTTTCACGATTAAAACAACTTTTGAACGAACACGTTCTACCAAAACAAGGTCCTTCCCGAGGTTATTAGCGTAGAGGTACCGGAGCTCTGTGTGGCGCTTAGCGGCTCCCATAACGATTGTTACTGCTTTAAAGACATGCCAATAAACCAGCACGTTTCTCTCCTATCCCAGAATGACGTGTGGACTAGCTAGACCCTCCTTTGCAGCACTGTGGAGGAAGGTCTGGCAAAGCGAGACTTACCCAGATGCAATACAGAAACTCAGTGAGTACTATGTAACTTTTTGGGCTCTTTTTAATGTCCAACTAACATGGTTGATTTGAGGCACTAAAGCATTGAGAGCAATTGCTTTTAATTAGGTTTTAGAGATGTTATTAATATATTGCAAACAACACCTTCCAAATATGAAAAATATCAAGAAACTCATTAAATGTTAAGGTACAGTTCATGTATTTGTTGATTAGTGTCTCACCTGTTATAAAAACAGGGTAACGCGCAGATATATTCTGGACCTGCAAACGGACCAAACACGTGAGATAGTCAGGCTTCTCTCTTGATATGAGGTCACACTCATGATAAGGCAAGACCTCCAATATTCCAGCTTCTTGGCACCAGTTTATGAAGTGCTTCTTCTCTTTTGCCTCGGCACTCAACCTGAATATGAGAGGAGATATAGTGCAAGACAAGCAACACTTTAACAGAATGGCTTTCATATAAGGGCACAATCAGCATAACATGGCAAACGATAGTGTTGACGAACTTAACAAAAAGCTGGGTAATTAACCCGACTCGTGTCACCAAACCGGGAGAATCGAGTGCCATACGTCAAAGAATAACTCACTCCTGTTTTTTTTACCTCATTAGCGCCTCCACAGGGAGGTGGTAGAATCAATCAGGAAATGGGCTACCTGAAGCCAAGCAGCACCAAAAGAGTTGTTGAAAAGTTGTAGATTGGAGACCGCGCACCAGAATACTGAACAAGACTGAATGTAACTGTGCAACCGCTCGCGTCTAATGTAATCAATCAGCATCTTGGTTCTTGGCAGGTTTGATCTATTGACCTAGCCTTGTTTCTAGTGCATCTAGTGCAGATGATTTTGTTTGTGGCAATTCACACATTATCGATGGGGAAGTACATCACGTACAAATACACGTCATTTTATCTTGGTAGTTATGTCAAGTTAATTGTTAGAGAAGTGAATGTCGCAGGCTGCATTGTAGATAGGCTGTCACAAGGAGACCGCGCCAGGCTCACCAGGCTACTAAACAACACCGAATGTAACGTGCAACTGCTCAAGTCTATTTATTCAAACGGGTGTCTTACTGCTCGTGCATCTTAGATGATTGTGAACATAGAAATTCATAGGCTACATTACCAATGGAGATCACATACAAATACATGTCATGTTATTGTGGTAGTTATGCTAAGATAATTGTTTGAACCGAATCTATTAACTTGTTAGGCCAACCAACAACCGTCCGGTTGAAATGTCTCACGTAAAAGAGCAACTTGTCCAATCACTGGCAAACGCTCTTAATGGTAATTCAAAATCTGTGAAAGAGATCTAAATTAAAATATAAAAGAGGATATATGGAAACACATTGTGGTTGATGCTAGGAGGTCAGTTAGCAAAAATAAACTTGATTACCAAAAAATACATTGTACCTGTTGACTTGTAAAAGTAGGAGGTGAGAAACAAGCTTTTTGTTTTCATTTTTCCAAAGTTGACCCCTACCTTGCATTTTCTTTCAGCCAACGGCTATCTCTGTAGTGCAACATCCATTTCCACTTCCCCGTTCTGCTTCGCTCTTGCAAAACTTCTGACATTTTTTTCATTTTGCCTTGAAATTCATACAAAGTTGATATCATAAGTTAAACTGGCTGCTCACAGGACAACATCTCAAACAACAAACAGCTAATATTAAATTAAAAGTGCACATACAAAAACTGAGGGACTCCAGTTCAGCTCTGTCAAACATTACAAAGCCACCCCTTGTGAAGAGCTCCTGATGGGTGAGATTCACAACATCATCTGGTTCGTCAATTCCAGCAAACTGCGCACCTGGGGACTTCTTCAGCTCGAGCAAATGTGGGACCTAAGAAAGCAGAAAACAGTAATGAATTAATTAATGATTACCTATTGCAAAAGTCCTCTCTGGATCTTTTTTTTATCAGCTGATCAATTACCTCACAAATGTGCGCTGCAATGTCTTCATTCCTGAGAATGATGAGTAGAGAAGAAGAGCTATCCTCACCAAGGAAGAACTCAGATGGCTGTACAGCAGTGTGGCCTTCTGCCTCTAACTGTGCCTTTTGAAAATCACAGCGATATTTCCAACATTTATAAAGCAATTTTTTGTCCATTAGCAAGTCGCACTTACACTGCTTTAGCATTAAAATGAATCACTTGTCAGATGGATAGCAGAGAATTATAAGTCGACTTCATGCATGAATAATTTCAAGTATGCTAAAATGTCAATGGGTGTGGTTTACCTAAGTCACAGAAGCTAGGTGTTTACAAAGCGGAAGAGGAGGACAGTTTCAGAGGGACAGTCAGAGGATAAAAGATGCGTTTCTTAATGTCTTAAAGAAGTAATTACAATAAAAGTATTAATGTTATATTCCACGTCTTAAATGTCTACAAATGAACTGTAAACGGAGAATCGAGGCTGATCAACATTGGACCACTGAGAGAGCTGGTCAGCTGATGGAGCGGAACAGAGGAGCAAAGGACGACAGGTAGGCCCATCCATTTCATCTGTGGCCTGACAACTCAAGTGTTTAAACTCTGTAGTTTAATATGCATGGGCTGCCAAAACCATTGAAACCCTTAGATGTTATCTGTAGTGACAAGTTTTCCCAGGGTTGTGGTTATGCCGTGACACTAACTTAAACTACAAGCTGACCACAACCTCTGATCTCCATTGAGAAGAAAACACATTTTTACTGACATCTTCTGAAAAGGGGATGAGTGTGACATTATCATACAACGCATTTTGGTTGGCTTATCACTTTAGTTATGTCAGAAATGGAAGCTTTAAATAGTATACAGTGAGGAAAATAAGTATTTGAACACCCTGCTATTTTGCATGTTCTCTCACTAAGAAATCATGGAGTGGTCTGAAAGTATCCTCGTAGGTGCATGTCAACTATGAGAGAAATAATCTAAATAAATAAAAAATCCAGAAATCACAATGTATGATTTTTTAACTATTTATTTGTATGATACAGCTGCAAATAAGTATTTGAACACCTGTCTATCAGCTACAATTCTGACCCTCAAAGACCTGTTAGTCTGCCTTCAAATGGCGTTTTTCCACTGCTGGTAACAGCGCGACTCTACTCAACTTAACGCATTCTAGGTCTGTTTTCCATTGCAAAATGAGTAACGCCTCAGCGTGTCTGGTCACCATAGCTGATGATCGTGATGATGTAATTTTCAACGCGACTCATAACAGCACGTCGGCTACTTGCCACAGTCAGAAGAAATGTTTTGTTTCAAAAGAAGCTGAAGGAAGCAACAAAAATCACCGCTGAAAAAAAAACCAGGAGTTTGGGAATTCCGACGGAGCTCAGACGTCAACATGACTATTGTTCGCCGACACAAAAGGGTAAGTTAAGTTTCCTGGTAACGTTAGCTAACATTTGCATGTGTAAGGGGCCCCGGTCACTATTTACTATATGCTATATAAAGTACATGAACTTTAGCAACCATGATTACACATCAACATGTGTGCTGTGTACCGTTTGTGTTTCAGAGCATTCACGCTTTGCAAAATCGCCGCCGCAGACCGTCTGGTGGGCGATGTCCGACCGGTGAAACCTCTGGTTCTGACCTGCTGTGCTTTGTATAATCTTTATAAGCGTCATGGAGAGGCTTATGACAATGACTGGGATGCATCTGGGACAGCAGAGCCGGTGGTGACACTGTCAGAGGGTGCAGAGGAAAAAGACGGGGATGTACAGGAGGGTTTGATGCGCTACTTGAAAAGCTAAATAAAAACTTTTCTTTGATATGTTGTCTTGTGCAATGTTGGAAACAACATAAAGCCCCTAATAGCCCTTAATATTGAAAAGTGAGAATAGTGCAGAGAGTAGATAATCTGTCTGTGTCTGGCTAGATTTTTTTTAAATGTTGCGTTTGTTTTGAACACACCGTCAGCACTCTTGTTCGCTAAAAACGCAGTGATACGACCAACCAGCAGTCTGAAGGTCTGCACCTTTTGGAATCGCCTCAGCTCGCTTGGAACCTCGACTGAGGTAGTACTAAAAAAAGTACCTGGTAGCAGGTCCCAGGGACTTTTTTTCGTAATGGAAAACCAAAAAAGGCGAGTAGAGTCGAGGCGAGTCGAGTAGATACCACGCAGTGGGAAACCGCCAAAAATGTCCACCTCCACTCCATTTCCTTTCCTAAATTAGATGTACCTGTTTGAGGTCGTTAGCTGCACAAAGACACCTGTCCACTCCATACAATCAGTGAGAATCCACCTACTAACATGGCCAAGACCAAAGAGCTGTCCAAAGACACTCAAGACTAAATTGTACACCTCCACAAGACTGGAAAGGGCTACGGGGAAAATTACCAAGCAGCATGGTGAAAAAAGGCCCACTGTTGGAGCAATCATTAGAAAATGGAAGAAGCTAAACATGACTTCTAATCTCCCTCGGACTGGGGCTCCATGCAAGATCTCACCTTGTGGGGTCTCAATGATCCTAAGAAAGGTAAGAAATCAGCCTAGAACTACACGGGAGGGGCTGGTCAATGACCTGAAAAGAGCTGGGACCACCGTTTCCAAGGTTACTGTTGGTAATACACTAAGACTTCATGGTTTGAAATTATGCATGGCACGGAAGGTTCCCCATGCTTAAACCCGCACATGTCAAGGCCCGTCTTAAGTTTGCCAATGACCATTTGGATGATCCAGAGGAGTCATGGGAGAAAGTCATGTGGTCAGATGAGACCAAAATAGAACTTTTTGGTCATAATTCCACTAATCGTGTTTAGTGAAGAAGAATGATAAGTATCATCCCAAGAACACCATCCCTACTGTGAAGCATGGTGGTGGTAGCATCATGCTTTGTTTGTTTTTTCCTGCACATGGGACAGAGCAACTGCACTGTATTAAGGAGGGAATGACCGGAGCCATGTATTGCGAGATTTTGGGGAACAACCTTCTTCCCTCAGTTAGAGCATTGAAGATGGGTTGAGGCTGGGTCTTTCAAAATGACCATGACCCGAAGCCCACAGCCAGGATAACCAAGAAGTGGCTCTGTTAGAAGCATATCAAGCTTCATATAAAGCCAGTCTCCAGACCTAAACCCAATAGAGAATCTTTTGAGGGAGCTCAAACTCCATGTTTTCAGCAACAGCCCAGAAACTTGACTGATCTAGAGAAGATCTGTGTAGAGGAGTGGGCCAAAATCCCTTCTGCAGTGTGTGCAAACCTGGTGAAAAACTACAGGAAACGTTTGACCTCTGGAATTGCAAACAAAGGCTACTGTACCAAATATTAACTTTGATTTTCTCAGGTGTTCAAATAATTGTTTGCAGCTGTATCATACAAATATATAGTTAAAAATCATACATTGTGATTTCTTGATATTTCTTTTTAGATTATGTCTCTCACAGTGGACATGCACCTACAATGACAATTTCAGACCCCTCCATGTTTTCTAAGTGGGAGAACTGGCAAAATAGCAGGGTGTTGAAATACTTATTTTCCTCACTGTATCTTCAAAAAAAAAATGGTATGCATTTTAATACTGCAGTAAAAGTTTGTTGAAAAATTGTCTTACCTTGGTTTCATCAAAGAAGGCATCATCAGACGTCAATTGTATGTAGAATCTGTACTTTGTTTTACAGGATTTCTTCACAACTGAATTCAGATTACTTCGGAAACTCTCATCCATCTCTTTCTTCATTTGATCACAAAAGTCAAAATGGTTACTTGGTTCAGCCTTCGGGTACCTTCTATGAATTCTGAAGTGTTTGTGTGGTCTCGATGGGACCTTTTTGACGGCACAAACATCATTCATCATTGTCTCGTACAGCCTGACACACTCTGAAGTCACAGCAGAAACTCCAGCATGTTCCATGGGGTTCCCTGCTCCATGAGATAAATTGGGAGAATGAGTCTTGCCTTCCTCTGTAGTCGTCTTCCTGTCAGACATGTTTACCTTAAATCTTTGTCCAACAAGAGACGGTAAATCGAAATGTGCATCCAAGTGATCCACTGAATCCTCTTGCTCTTCTAGACTACAAAAGTGCACGGTCACAGGACTGGCGCAATTCAGTTTGTCATGTGTGCCCTGTTGACAGACGGGTCCCTTCTTACTCCTTTTCAAAAGCTGTTTCATTTGTTCTGAGAAGATAAGGCACTCCTGCTCCATCGATGCCTCAGTGAGGTCATCTTGTAGGCACCTCTGAGAAACCTGCTCCAGAAAAGAAAAGGATCTTTTCCTGCTGGTGTTATAGACCGTACACATGAGTGAGCTTTGAGGTCCCAGGAAGAGATTTTCCTCTGTTATGCTGCCATTGTTGTAAACCACATTTGAAGATAATGCATCCAAGCAGTCTTTTTGATCAATCTCAATACTCTCTTTAGTTGTTTGCCCAACTTTCTCAACTAAACTATGTGTAATTAAACCTTGCGTTCCATCAACAAGTTTAGAGATTCTTTTTGCAGATTCAAAAGACTGTGCGGGGAAAGATGATGAAGGAATCTTGTTTAATTTTGAAATGTTACTTCCTTGGTGCTGTTTTAAAGGATCTTGAAACACAGATTCAGCTTTATCTGAGTTAGATTTACTGTCACTGATATTGGGTAACCAACTGCTCTTTGAATAAAGCTCACTGGCATCTTGCTTATCATCATTTAGTCCTTCAGAGGTTTCCTTGAGACGTTCCGTCTTTTTCTCCAAGAACACGTTAGTGGGTATGGTGTACGTGACTACAGGGGTTTCCGCCGGTTTATTGACAGAAAAATGGGACATTACAGCATTTTCAATTTGTTTGTCCTTAGAGATGCAATCTGCTTGACAGTCATCACTCTTGGATGGTTTCACTGCCATGACAGGACGCTGACTGTATGAACGTAATTCATGACTTAAATTGCTTTGTGAGGTTGTCTTAGGTCTACCTTGGTGGACATTTGGTTTAATGGCTTGCAAACTCTCAGTACAGGGAACAGATATGTAGGGATGACAATCTTGCTCTACTGAGGTTTCCTGTAATTTATCTATTCTTTTAAAATAGTGTTGATGAAGTGATGAGTTAGTTTTCTTTAGCTGCAACTTTACACCGAGTACTTCCTCTAATTTACTTTTGAAAGGTGATATGAGATAGTTACTTGTTGATTCTTTTTGCAGTTCTGGTAAGGTAGAGGTTGACACCACTGCTGGTGTTGTATTGCATTGCATTTTTGTGTCGTTAAAGTCAGATAGGGTGGGGTTTGGGGCGAAGCAAGTGGGGATGTACTTGTTTTGGGGTTTAGGAGTTTGATCAAGAGAGTGTTTTTTTTTAGCTGTTTCAATCTGGCTGGATGTTTTAGTGTGCCTTGTTTTGTATAGGAACTTGTCTATACTTTGAAGAACTCGATTGGTTTTTAGTTCAAAATCTTGCTGAAGGGTGGCATCACGGTTAAATGTAGACTCGGGAGGGACCTTGTCCTTTCTAGATGTTAAGCCTGTACTAAGAAATTTCGGAGTCATGTTTTTGGCGGTTTCACAACCCCTAAATACAGAAGCACTGGTATTACTAGGTCCAAAGCAAGTTAAGTACTCAAATGGTTTCTCATCCATTGTTGGGGTAGGGCACCGGTCGTCAGACTCACTTCCCGAGACCACTGGCTGGGTGGTTACACTTACATCAAGAAGTGAAAGGGATATTTTGCCATTAGACAGTTCTGGCTTTTTACTGTATATTTGAGATGTACTGCATAACCGTGTGGGTTGAACAGTTTCAGGGTAGGTAGTTTTACTGATAAATGGTATTTCTTCCTGCTCAACTTCTTCAACCTTGCCTTTTGAGTGTGTGTCATGTTGTTGTACTGTATAGTCTCTGGATGTGTCTATTCCAATAAATGGAATTAAACACGCAGTATTTTCCAATCCCTCGTTTGTTTTTTCAATCTGATTGAGGTCCGTTTCTTTAGTCAATGCAGCTTCAGCTTCACACTGAGGTGAATGAGCCTGATGATAAAATAGTTCCTTTTCAGTTGTGTTTACAACTTTTCCATCTTCCTCAACTGATTGTGTATCCCCATCTTCATGAGCAACACTAATTGGATTGAAGTTTGCCATTACCTTGTTTTGGCACTCTGTTTCAACACTGTCATTTGTCTGGGGAATAGACCCATTTGCGGTAGAAACATCTAACAAACAGTTGTTCTCATCAGACATGGGTAACGCTTCCTTCTGATAATGTGCCTTAACTGCCAAATAAATATCATTTTTGGAATTTCCCTTAACTGCAGGTTCATTAGAAATAGGCTCCATTTCTGATGAAGCATGAGGAGATTTTTCTGAAATGGCATGTTCATCTGTCAACACACTGCCATTTGCACATAGATTTCTTAACTGCAAGTCATGGCAGGCATCTTCTACGTTGTTGTCTTTAGGTGGTTGCTCATCAAATGGCCGTTTCTGATTACACTCTGTGATGCAATCCTTTTCTGAATCTGAGCCCTCACAATTCATAGGTAGTGGTTGATCACTCAATTTACAATGAGCTTCCACAGGTGAAACACAACTGTCTTTCTCATCAAATCCATTTTCTTTTCCAAAGGGATCTTCATCATTGACCACTTTACCTTTGTAGACTTTACAACAATCCACATCTTTATCCACATTTTCAGCCTTGCCTGGTGAGACTGATGTAGGTTCCTCCCAAGATAACTGCTTCTCATTTTTCAAAAGATATCCATTGCAGACTATTCCTGATTCTTTGTTTGTTGATTCATCATCTGTAAGAATCACTTTTGGAGAAGGTTCTACATTTTCTTTTTGGTATGGATTTTCTTTCACTTCCAAGTTTTCCTCATCTTTGGATTCAACTGGATCATGCTTAACTGTAAGAACCACATCGCCTGCTTCTTTTTTGGAGTCTACTTCTACAATTATCACAGATTTTGATGAATCAATTCCATGTTTTTGCACTAAACTCATTTCTGTAGCTTCTGAATTTATAATGCCATCTTTTATATCTGTCTTCTCATTGCTGCATCCATGTAACACGTGGCCAATTCCTGAAGTAGTTCCTGAAGTAGTCCGATTTTCGGGTTGAACGGATACACTTTCCATCTCTTTTGGTACAACAATGAATGTTTTGTCACCTTTACAGGATTGTACATCAGTAAGCTCCAAGCTGCCAGCTTTTTTTCTCTTGTTTCCAATGACATTGTTCATATCAGTCTTCTCATTGTTGCATCCATGTAACACAGGGCCAATTCCTGAAACAGTCAGATCATTTTCTGGTGGCACAGATTCACTTTCCATCTCTTTTGGTACAACAAATGTTTTGTCACCTTTACAGGATGGTACATCAGTAAGCTCCAAGCCCCCAGCTTTTTTTCTCTTGTTTCCAATGCCATCTTTTATGTCTGTCTTCTCATTGTTGCATCCATGTAATACATGGCCAATTCCTGAAGCAGTCAGATTATTTTCTGGTGGCACAGATTCACTTTCCATCTCTTTTGGTACAACAATAAATGTTTCGTCACCTTTACAGGATGGTACATCAGTAAGCTCCAAACTCCCTGCTTTTTTTCTCTTGTTTCCAATGCCATCTTTTATATCTTTCTTCTCAGTGTTGCATCCATGTAACACACTGCTAATTCTTGAAGCAGTCGGATTATTTTCTGGCTGAACAGATACACTTTTCATCTTGTCTTGAACAAGAATGAATGTTTGGTCACCTTTGCAAGATGGTACTCCGGTGTTCTCCAGGCTCCCAGCTATTTTCCTCTTACTTTCATAGGTGCTTCCGGCATCATTTAGCTCATTGATAATCTCTGTGTAGTGTACTTTTTTGTTACACTGAAAAAAGAAAAAGAAAACAGAATAAGAATAATTACATACTGTATATTTAGTGTGAAAACCGTGACCACCGTTTCCCTCTGTGAGTTTTTCAATCGTTTGCCATGATCTTTCGAGGTTACAATGCTATTAATGCACCAGCAATTGAAAGAATGAATACTTTTAATCACATTAACAAAGCTGGCTGTCATTAATAGAAGTAAAGTTAATAGAAGTATGGCTGACATGCAGGTGCATCAATCATAAACAAAGCACCAATTTTGGCATTACATTTGCCTGCTTTTTTGTCTACTTTATGCCCATCAGTCCTTATGTAAAAAGATGTATGGTATGGTATTTCCTTTCATTGATTAAACCTCTGTAGCCATCATGCAGTACATCAGAAGCATGCTATGTGCAGTTCATCTATGGAAGTTGCACATTACCAGAGTGCACAAGTATGTACATGATTGACACTGTACTGGGCTCTTGAAAAGAAGTACTCAAACATCAATACTGCATCTGATATATGGCTTATATAGTGCAAACCATTAGGAGCATAGGAGGCATCGTCAGGAAGCTGGGATGAACTTACATTAGACTGAATGGGAGTTGGGTTATCAGGGACCATAGTTCTTGGTAGGGTCTCCCATTGCAAATTGGTCCATGGCCAGAAAAGGAGTGATTTGAACACCCTTATGAGAAGGCCATAACAAGACATAGCCAACTTATTTGGAATATGGGGCTCCCTCTTGAAGCCAAGACTTGGAAAGAGTAGTCTACACAGGATCACATATAAGCTTTACAGCTTTGCCGGTCTGAGCTCAAAACACAGGAGGCAGGGCCTTTTCTGTTCTGGGATCACCACCCACAAGAAAAAGGAATAATGGGCCTGGTACATGGTTAGTTGGGCAGCCCTTGAGTTGAATACTAGCCACTTCAACTACCAATCAGTATCTGGTTAGTTACCTTTGTCTATGTTAACTGTCTATGTGCCAAATAGTATTTCAGAACCTGGTAGATTGACAAAATAAACCAGGGTAGCGAATTTAACTCTAAATGTCCATCTGACCCTCCAATTTTTTAGCATTCCAGGGGAGAATGGAGACGAGAGAGCCCTGTCCAAAGTCTCCATTGCAGAATGCAGAGACAACTGTTTGGAGCTATGTATAAAAGGTCTGAGGGGATTTTGAGAGAGAGAGAAAGAGAGCGCAAGAGAGAGCTTGTGAGCCCATAGCACTCTGCCAGAAAACTGTCTATTGTCCCTTTCAACTCACTATTACAATAAGTCTTTACTGATAGTCTCCTAATTATGCAGATGAATATATGCCTGCTACTACTTAACAAGCACACAAATCTGATCCTTTAACTGTTCTATATTCTAAAGACCATATGGAAATTATTAGAAATACAATAAATGCATATATTCAATGTAATGGTAACATTAGAACCAAACCTGAATTTTGCTTGCCTCCTCTAATCCCATTGATGACTTGAGGGTGTTCAATGTTTCACAAGCTTCTTTCAGATCACCAGACACCGAAGTTTCTGTTCTGTTGACTTGTGGATCTGAAGTGAGAATCTCTGCATTTGAGTTTCTCACTGACAAGTCCAAAACCACAGATCCTTGGTCCAACACAGAGTCATGTTTTTTGCTAAGGTCTAAAGCATTTGCAATTGAAGGGTCTGCAGTGTCTGTTACACTCAGGAAAGGAGCAAATGAATTAGCCTTGAGCTCAGATTGAGCCAGTATTGATACCATTCCACTAGGCATTTCCAAAGAATCCCTCACTTCTGAACATGGGTAGGAGTCAACGTGAAAGAACCTGGCTGTGGACCGGCTGTAGAACAGACCAATCCACATGTGGATGATGAGCCGCACTTCTTCACTGGTGTCTTGCATAGAAAAATCCCATGGGCTATCAAAGAAATGAAATTTACAAAAAATTAGCACTTTCAATTGAATCATTGATTTTCACCTAACCTAAAAGGCAACGTAACCACAAATTGCCCCTAGGGGTGTGCATAAAACATATATGAATTGATTCAAGCTCTACTGATTCAAAATCTATTCATAGAAATTAAAAAATATATTTTTCGTTTTGTAATGGTGTTTATACTATCACATGGGAAAAGTACCTACATGTACATACTATGAATTGTTTTCTAATTGAGAATCGTTTTTGAATCAAAAATCGATAAGGAATTGAATCATGACTGTTCTGAATCGTAATCCCTTATACACGGTTTTCACGACACGTCATAATACCGGAAGTTGCCATATTGGAGATACTCCGCATCACAACAAAACACAGGTACTGAAGTAGATTCCAAACGTGGTCAAGGCAAATAATTATTATTGCCGTGTTTTAGGTTGTACCAACAGGTAAGACTGAAAAAAAACATTTGGAATATTATAGATTTCCAAAAGTTATTTAAAACCAGGAAGAGGAATGCCAGACGTTACCAGAGGAAAGGATGCGCTTGTGGTTGGCAAAGCTCAAACTCACTCAGCCAGTGTAGATAGCAAACTGGGGCTCTTTGAAATAAAAAATAAATAAATAAAAACAATTGAGGGTCACTTGGCTACACCTTAAGTATCGAAATTATGTCATACAGTTAAGGTTAGGTTGATTAAAGACGTTCACTTACTCTGGCCTTCACAACACAACGGCAGTTAATGACTTGGTACTGCGTCTCCCTTACTCATCCACATAGCTACCATCTGGTTATGAGCCTCCAAACCTTTGTAGGATTTAAGGTCTACAGCTGTGTATGGGCTCGGCGTGAACAGCAGGTAGTTGACTAGCTATATCAGGATATGCAATTGAAGGAAGAATCGCCAGTTTGGCATGGACCTAAGAAGAGGGAGCCAATTCGTAGGGATCTGCACCGCCAATAAACTGTAATTTCTTGAAATATCACACCTTTTCTTGTGGTCAAAGTCCTTCCCTTTATGCCTTTGCATCTTGGATGCTTTCTGTTGTTTAGAAATGGCTACATTCACTTAAAGTATCCAAAGTTCACAATAATCCACTGTACTCCGTTCAGTTGTTTACACCGAGTATTTCCAATATGGTAAAACATAGGTAATAGGTAACAATAATCCACTGTAACCCGTTCAGTTGTTTACACAGAGTATTTCCAATATGGCCGTGCATCTGGGTTGCTGCCCAGAACGTGACGTTGGTGAAAACCCTCTATTGCCCACATTTCTCAACTTGATACAAACAACTATAGCACTGAAATTGTGAAAAGATACTTTTTTTTTACTTTTATGTTAAGATTCTTTGTATTAAAAAGTAACACATATGTACATACCCATGCAAGGCTCGGATGATAGTTCTATCCTTTGAATCATTTGTGAACTTGCTGTCTAGATTAAAGTCATAGTTTTCCTTCCATTGCTTTGTGACTTGTATAGATCCGTCCTTGTCAACAAAGGTACGGGAGTGTCTGAACTTTCTTATGCACACCATGTGTTTTTTCAAGTATTCTGGAGTCCTGTGGTTCTTTTCACTTCTGTCTGTCTGGCTGACAGATGGGTGTAGTGTTCTAATTCCATCGCCATACACTGTCTGGTGATGGTGCAGCAGTCTGGTAGAACCACTTATAGGGGATACCTGGAAGGGTGTACCTGGCAAACCCAACAGTAGAGAGGAAGACGGGGGCAATGAGTAAGCATGTTCTTTAGATACCAAACCAACCAATTCACTACCTCCCATAAGATGGCTTGGTGAAGGAGAATCAAGAGGCTGCATGGATCTAGCAGCAGGCTGTCTAAGCAGAGCATGAAGAACTGACTCTTGTTCAGCAGTGGTACCATCTTTTGTAAGGTCACACTTCTTCAAACTTGTCTCAGGTTTTCTCTCAAGTGCTGGGTCTGGTTGTGGTGGAACCTGGTCATTACTGGCACTGAGTGCCAAGTCAGCAAGTAAGTTCAAAGCATCTGTAGATGAGCAAGCACTGTTAATCTTTTCCTTAACAGTCTTCCTGACAGAATTATCCCTAGTACACTCTTTGTAATTGAGTTTTTCACTGGCATAACAAGCTGGGGTTTGAAAATGCAACCACCCTGTGAAGACAAAACAGAGGAGAAAAAGAAAAATAAAAAGTAGCACATTGAAAGCATTTGAAATATACCTATGTTTTACTATTGGGGACCTGTCACCAACTTGTAAAATATGCCATGGTTTTAAACGAAGGGATTGTTTTTTTAAGCCAATGACAACATGTGTGGGTGCAGAAGGGACAGGCAAAATGCAGCACAGGCAAGAGAAGAGCAAAAGCAAACTAAGAACTAGCCGAAACTTAGCTAAGCGCAGCGATAGCAGGCTGAGGACAGTTGTAAAGGTGACAGATCCAAGAAAACGGTCAGTCAGTTTCAATATCATGCACAATATTGCAGATTTGTTAATTTTGAAATAGAACTCACATTTCTTTTTCACATTATCTGCAGAGACACCTTGATGCTTTTTGAGCATTTTAATCCTTCCCCTTCTTGGAAAGATTGATGGAGGCCTGTGCACGATTTGGGGCTGGTTGTCTAAAATGGTTTGTTCTTGTGTCTCTGATGAGTCTTTCCTTTGTTGAGTATCCTGACCCTCAGTTTTCTGTATCTTATCTGGTGTCTCTTTAGGGGTCAGGCCTAGGGCATATGCAAAAAGAGGATCAACTGACAGCAGCTTTGAAACTTCCTTGACACTCACATTGGTGTCCTGGACACTTGTAATTGTGTAATTACTCTCCAGCATCCCAGTGTCTGAGTCAACTTTGCTCTTCTTGAGATGGGGCTCAGTGTCTTGGGCCGTATCTGCAGTCATCTCCTTTGACACAAGGAGATCCGTTTTTCTCTTTCCTCTTAGAAGTACTGATTTCAATTTACTCAACAGTAATTCACCTTTTGTGGCAATCTTTTCAGGGGAGAGAGTATTAGTATACATTTCTTTAAGTGCTTCTGAGGGAGAAGTTGCTGTGCCATCAGTCTTTAAAGAATGTTCAGTACACTTTTGATTCAAAGTCAAACCATTGCTATCATCTGATGGTCTCAAAATATTGTGTTCAGGATTAACATCACTTACAACAATCTGAAAATGGTTTCCGCCATCCTTGGATGCTGTGATCTCTGTTTCATCCACTGCTCTCTTTGGAGCAGTGCTAGATTCCTGCTCCATTTCGACTGTGTCATTTACAGAGCCATCAACCAACACTTTTTCACCTTTTGTAGATTTAATCTTATCATTTAAAGACTTAATCTGATCAGCAATATCTAGAGAGCCATGAGGAACCAAGATTCTTCCACATTCGCTGATGACCGGCTTTAAGTCCCAGCGCTCGGTTTTCTTTCTCAGCGGAAAAGCTTCAAGTTCCATTAGAAAAATGCCTTCAAAGCTCTGCTGTCCAGGGTCTATCTTTTCCTCCTCTGCAACTGCTAAACCAACAGATGATGGTCTTCTAAATTTGCACTTTTGCCTCACTTTCCGCTTAACATGAGGATTACTCAACCTTGGGTGGCCTGATGATTCCTTGGCCTGATCTTCCTTCTGACTCTTCAAGTTCTCATCCTCCACTGATATTTGTAAACTTGGAGTCTCATCACACACTTTAGATAACCTTTTCCGACCTTTGTAATGTCCCCGACGTAGTTTCCTCTTTTGTGTTTTTGTGAGATTTGTGAACTCAGGGCAATCCAAAACCTTTTTGGTTTTCACAGTCTCATCATTTAAAGAGTTCACTCCTGTCATTTGTAATTTGACTGTTGAAAAACCAGAAAGTTGAAAGTCACTGTGCATTGTTGAAGACGCAGTACTGATCATACCTAGATTCTCATCAGTGACAGTTTGCTCTGCCGAGGTGATGCTGACAATCAGCTCTGCAGGAAGGTCATCTGATGTAGAGGGAATCAGGACATTTTTTGCCCCAATGTCATCAGTTTTGATCAGCACAGTCAGATCAGATTTGCCAGAGCATTTAGTAGCATCCCCAGCATGAAAATCCTCTGGTACAACATTCTGAAGCACAGCTGTTAAGTCCACTTGTGCTTCAGCGCTTGTTATACAACTGTCAACAGGTGTTTCAATGTTCACAGGAGATCTCTGGCCTGTCAACTGTTCCTCTGACTCCATGCTAACAAGATTGGCTGGTGCCTCCTCAGGAGATGACAGACAGATGTAGACATCATCATCAAGGTCTTCTATTCGCTCTTCTTGTCGAGGTGCCAGGATTTCTAAAGCTTTGGACAATGCCATTTGAAAAGAGACTGGTTTGCTCAAGTAAGACCTGAAGCTCTGCCATGCCTTGTTAGTCAACTCTGGACATGAGTAGAGGTGCTTGTGGGCATCCGGCACATCATACTGATCTGGAAAGATGCTGAGTTCCCTAGTGGGACTTGATGCCAACCCGGGATTTATCAGGGCTGCGTAACTCTGCATATGCTGAGCCAAGCGTTCACACAGTTCTTCACCTGGGCCGATGGGTGTTTTCTCAACTTCGCCTTCTGCATAATTAAGCACCTGTAGTACCTGCAGTATTTCAGATGAAATGGAAGCCTTTTTCTCTCCAGATTTGGTGTCTGGGAAAAATCAAAAAAAAGTTCTTGTTTAATCTCTGCTTTTGTGTTTATAAATATATCAACATAATAAATGAAATATCCACTGTTAAAAACATGCTGTAATCACCTGTCTGTATAACCTGCGAGACTGGAAACACAAACATGCCTTGCAGGACATCAGTTGCACTGGAAGCAGTATCTGGAAAAATACAAAGATACAGTGTGTGGCTGACATGAAGTTAAATCATGGTTGTAAACAGCAGGTTTTGTTGTGAGACCAACAACATAGCACTCGGTCATCATCTTTATATCTTACCATCATATGTGAGAAAATGTGAGGAGTGCAACAGGATAAGAAAACCACCATCATTCAGCTGAATAGTGAGAGCCTGTGCATAAATAAGCAAGTTTGTCAGATACAGTTTTTGGATGTTGGACAGCAAGAAAAATCTAACAAAAATATTATCATGAAAACTAATTGGATTGACTGGAAATGTCCATTGCTGAAACAATTGATTTGTCAACTGACCGAAGATGATTGACAATTTCATCAATAAATAATTGTTTATTTATTAATAATTGGCATTCTTTGAAAAAAATAAAAAATATCAATCACTTCTGGTTGGTTTCCTGCATTTCATATCAGTTAAGATAGAATACTATAGGTTTCTGACTGTTAGCCAAACTGAATAAACCACCACTTTTGGCTCTGATAAACTGTGAAGGGTATTTGTGATTATTTTTGACATTTTATGGAATGACTAACCTAAGCCCCACAATCCCTAAAAGGCTGACAATTAACAGAAACTCACAAGTTCTTTCTCCTTGATCTCACGCAGAAGTAGTGGAAGTGAGTTGGTTTCTTCTGCCTCAAAAGACACCAACTCATACAGACTAAAGTATAAGCCATCTAGGAAGACTGAAAGACATCAAAAAAGCCAAATTCCTTAATGATATGTTCAAAGAAATCTAAGAATTTTCCTTCTAACTCTTGGTTAATAAGGCTTTTTTCCCTAATATTTCAGATATGACACACCTTCACCAGAAAAACAAGTTTCAAAGACAGCCCTTGGCAATAGCTGTCTCAGATCTGACATGGAAATTGCTCTGCCAATTTTCACCACTGGTGGTCTACAAAAGGAAAAATAAGACAAAATACAGAAAAGAGGTCATTATCTAAATTATCAAAAACATTTAAGAATTTAAAAAAAGGTGTGTACAATCTATTTGCACATTGTCACTTACAGTTTTGCAGGGATTAAGGCCACTGTAGACCTCAGCCCAACATCATAGAACAGGGTGCCTATTTGAAGCTGACCCCTCCAAGGAAAGTAATGACAAACTGTTTTTGTGGTGGGAGAAAAAATATTTAAAAAAATTAAGAAAGTCACAACTTACTGTGTTCCATTAATGGATCTTTTTGACAACAATATTTACTTACAGAGATTTTTCACCTCACTGAAAAGAGAAATATGAAAACAATGATGAATTTGACATTATTAGCATTAATTTGTATGAAATAGTATTTGGTAAAGTACATGTGTTTCTGTGGTGATACAGAACCTTTTCTCCTGTGATGCTACAATCGTTGCTTTGGTATCCGTGTATGAGAATGGTACAATGGCATAAGGACAGGCAGCGCTGGGAGATTGAGTTGTCACATTGCTTCCATCATCTAGCAGCTCATACATGTAATACTGCAAGGACAAAACAAGACGCACTTGAGCTGCGTGGGTTCTATGCCAATGTTTCCTTCTTAACATGCACTCTTGCATTAAAGTGGCTTTGTATTTTTTTGTCTTAGGGGCGTGCTGAGGTAAGCTTATCTGACTCATTTCCGCTTCCGGTGCTTGTGTCTTGGTAGCATCTTGCTGCTCTCACTAAATACCAGTTAAATTTGTTAGATTTGTCATTACGGCAGCTAACTGTCCGCTAAACACTTATTCGTATAGTAGTTCTGACTAAGCACTCACAGTTCTTTACATCTTCCAGCAACTTTTTTTAAACAACATAGTTGTTTTCGAACGTTTGTTAGCTAACGCTACTCTACTTTAGCTTAGCTGTTAGCGACTTTAGCTTAGCAGTTAGCCATGTCATCTCTCTCTCCCTCTCCTACTTTCACTTGCTCGGTGTTCGAAAAGTTTGGTTACCCCTCTGTCAACTTTAGCGGTAACTGTTTGTGTAAAAAGTGTAGTTTATTTATAGACAGAGGCGAGGCTTAGTGAGGTAGAAGTCCGGATCCGCACCATGATAGATCAGTTGTTAGTTACTGTAGCTAGCCACCCCCCGATAGTCTGTGCCGGCCATCCTGAGCCTGAGTTAGCCTCTGGTAGCCGTCCCCCGGCAACTCCTGAGCAGCCAGGAAAGGGTGGCTGGGTGACTGTCCGAAGCAGAAATAGTCGTAAGCTTTCAAAGACCACGGACCACCACCAGCCTCACCAGCACTAAGCGACACACCCGCTGAGAAACCAACACTGGTTATTGGCAGCTCCAATTTGAGAAACGAGAAGTTAGTGAAGCCAGCGGCCATGGTTAAGTGCAGAGCAGGCGACACTGAGTCTTATTTGAAACTGCTGGCTAAGGATAAACGTAAATACACTAAGATTGTTATCACGTCAGCGTTAATGACTCCAGGTTACGCCAAACGGAGGTCACTGAGATTAATGTTGAATTATTTATTAATTAAAGCAAATACCAAATACCAAAATACCAAATACAAAACCAAAATTTCCACCAAACTGGAAACTTCTCGTTTAATTTGGCAAGATACTCTTAAAACTTAAAGGTAGGGCCTCCGTAATGACAGAGCATCGTACTACTCGTCTTTAATAGAGGAAAATAGGAACAACCCCAGGTTTCTTTTCAGCACTGTACCCAGGCTGACGGAAGGTCGCAGCTCTACTGAGCCAAGTATTCCCATAGCTCTTAGTAGTAACAACTTTATGAGCTTCTTCAATGATAAAATGATATCTATTACTGACATAATTCACCAAGACCCACCTTTAACTGGTATGACTTATCTCTAAACTCAGGAACCTTAGAAACAGCTGTAAAACCAGATATATGTTTAGACTGCTTTGCTTCACTAGATCTTTTGCAATTTATTCAATTATTTCTTCATCTAAACCATCAACCTGTCTCTTAGACCCCATCCTGACTAGGCTACTTAAAGAATTTCAACCCATAGTCAACACTTCTCTACTAGATATAACCAATCTGTCTTTATTAAAAGGTTATGTACCACAGTACATTAAAGTAGCTGTAATTAAACCTCTTCTGAAAAATCCCAACCTTGATCCAGATGTTTTAGCCAACTATAGACCTATGTCTAACCTTCCGTTTCTCTCTAAGATTCGTGAGAAACCAGTTGTCAAACAGCTGTGTGACTTTCTGCATAGCGACAGCTTATTTGAGGATTTTCAGTTAGGATTTAGAGTTCATCATAGCACAGAGACAGCACTTGTGAAAATTACTACTGAACTGCATCAGACAAAAGGACTTATCTTTGTATTGGTGTTATTAGATCTTAGTGCTGCATTTGATACCATTGACCATCATATCCTATTACAGAGACTGGAACATTTAATTGGCACTAAAGGAACTGCTCTAAGTTGGTTTAAGTCTTATTTTTTACATTGATCTCAGTTTGTACAAGTTAACGATGAATCCGCCATGCACGCCAAAATCAGTCATGGAGTCCCACAAGGATCTGTGCTCAGTCCACTCCTGTTCACTTTATATATGCTTCCTTTAGGCAATATTTTCAAGGAAAACTCCAAGTTTCATTGTTATGCAGATGATACTCAATTTTATTTATTGTTCAAGCCGGATGAAACTAATCAGTTAGCTTAACTTCAAATGTTCTTTCAGTATGTTAAAACTTATATGACCTGTAATTTTCTAATGTTAAACTCCGGATGGCATCACCCCTGCCTCCAGCACTACTGTGAGGAACCTTGGAGTTATCTTGATCGGACATGTTGTCTAATTCTCACATTAAGCAAATTTCAAGGACTGCATTTCTTCGCCCAAGTAATATTGCAAAAATTTGGAATATCTTGTCTAAAAATGACACAGAAAAACTAGTCCATGCATGTGTTACTTCTAGGCTCGATTACTGCAATTCTTTATAATCAGTCTCGCTTTCTCTCTCTCTCTGCCCGTCTCTTCTTTCTCTATCTCACCCCAAACCCGGTTGAATTGGATTTTTGTATTTGTGTACATTTCTATTGGGATATGGATCATCTGGGTCTGAAATACAGTTTATACTAAACACTATTGTGTTCATAAGGAAGTACACACAGACAGATTAGAAAGACATATATACCCCTGTTCCACTTAAATTAGCACGTATTTGCAGGGTTTTAAGCGTGGGTAAACATGCTAAAAATAGGCATTAGAGTCCCTTCCCGTTGCCAGGAGGCGAGTAGGCCTAAATGGTGTTTAACATTCAACATCATGAACGCACCGGAAAATGGTGTTTAACATTTAACATCATGAACGCACCGGAAAACAGGGTTAGTAAACAGCATAAAGCAAAATGTAAGCTTTTTACGGCTGTTGCTGGTCTTTATATCTGTTACTTATTCAGTCTCTCTTTCAAACTTGGTGCTGACCAAATATGAAACAATGTCCAAGCCTTGTTAGGCGGACATAGATTTGTGGCCTAGTTGACAGAACTTCATCTACCACCACAGGCAACATGCATCGTAGCATTGTGCTGGAAAAAGAGCATTAGAGTGTCTACTTGGGCACTATGTTTACATCACTGTCGATCGGCGCTGGAACCAATCGAGAACTGTGATAACTGCAGAGTTATTTGTCATGGGAATGAAGGCTGATTGTAACTATTCCCACAAAAAATAAAAGCCAGATGTTACTGTTTTTTTAAGTTCATGTTTTTTTTGTCTTTGTAACCTTCCATTGAAATCAGTATAGTTTGTTGGAACAGTGTAATTAACATGCATTTGTAGCAATATATAACAGTGTTTCTCAAATGGGGGCACGTGTACCCCTAAGGGTACTTTGGAGTATTGCAGGGGGCACGTAAGATATTCAAAAAAATATCAGTCAGGCATAATTCTTAAAATAATGACACAATACAATTTTTTAATAGATTTAGTGATTCTTGTTTTTGTAGAAGTAGCATTTTGTGTTATTTTGTTTTTTGTAGTGTTTTCCTGTATTGTGCCTCTTTACATAGCAAGGTTATTTTTTGTCTATCAAAAATGTTGTGTGCTGGTCAGGGGTAGAGAAATGAAAAGAAAATTTTAAGGAGGTTCATTTTTGTTAAAAACGTGAGAACCCTTACATGCCTCTTCTTACCTGGGTTCTCTCGAAGGCAAGAAAGGAGCTTGTTTTGGCAGATACTGAAGGCAACTGTTCTGACACATGACAGTCAAACCCCACAGTGGGCGCAGTGAGGTTCTGGGTGTAGTTCTCTAAAACCTTTTTAACTCTACCCTGTTGGTAACAAGAAAGGACAAAGATGTTGTTCAAAAGGTTTTCTAGGAACACAAACACAATGACTGCATACCAAGAAATATTTCACAATTTCTTTCTTTCAATACCTTTGTCAGCCTGATGATGGCAATGTATCCAGATTTTCCATGATACCAGCGATTGAGATCCAAACAGTCAGAGTACATAGATATATAAACACCTAAGCAAACAAAGAAAACGTTCACTTAATGTGTCTAGTTAAAAATAAATAAAGGGTCACTTTTCAATATCACCATTTGAGGACATAATGAACCAATACAATTAACTTAGAACTTTAATATGTCTTTCACAACACCTGGCACTTCTACAGCAGCGAGGCTGCACCTTGAAAGATTATTGTGTAACAGCTGTCAAGGACACACCACACGTTTAACAATCGGAATGACCTCACCGTAAACACTGGAGCTGAACATGAATTCTAAACAATGTTAGATTATGTTCTCTATCCAGTTTTTAATAAGCCATATTACATACGTTTCTTTATGGGGTAAACACTAAAGATACTTTAAGCAATTTCTTTTACCTAGAAATAGTCTGACTTTGGCGTTGCTTCACGTCGACTTTGTCTTGGCCAAAAAATTACACTTGAAAAACAACGTAAAGACTACAGATGACGGCAACTACCATGTTTGTTCTAAGCCTGCGTGAGAGGCAATAACTCTCCATACCAGCAGGTGGCGGTAATCTATTTGTCATTTAAAAAGAGAAAGCGGATAAAACGTCGCTATGATACCTACAACAAAAAAATCAGTCCTAAAAAAAAACTACGCCGACGGTCCAAGTTAGGCCGACGGCCAAGTTATCAGGGCCTTAATGGCCACCAATTACTAGGTTTTTAATAGTTAACTCCAATACTTCTAATGTATCTGTGTGAGAATTAAAAAAAAAATAAAAATGAATTGATAGGAGACTGATGTCAGCAGACTGAAGAATAAGGTGTGGACGTTTCCACTTCCTCACTAAAGGGCCTATTTGTGTCTTACAAATACATAATGTAATAGGACCTTAGACCTCATGTTATTACAATATAAAAAGTATAATTACATAATTACAATGCATTGAAATATGAATGGGGATAGTTAAAACTCTTGACAAAGAGCAACATTCAGGTAAATTCTCACAGGTTGCACAATATCTGAATGTAGGAGGCTAAACAAAGAACCAATAACCTGTTTGGTAGGTTTGCTGTGTCTTTTACACTCCCCCTGTAGCAATGCACTGACAAAGTGAAGGGAGTAATGGCATTTTAGAAAAAGTACAAACTGTATAACCTTTCCAAATATCACTTTTAGCCATTAAAAAGCAAGTCAATGTTAAGAATAAATGTGTATTTGAAGACATCTGTTGCAATGCCATTTTTCATGTGCAACTCTGGTGTGGCTTCATACCACGGTCTACAGAAAAACAAGGACTTTGACCAATGTTTACACCTGATTACTTCCTCACTTATCAAAGCATTGTGGGTGGAGGGATAACAGACAAAATATTTTAGAGGAAACATTTCAAAAGTGAAGTTATATTTTTTTTTAAATGAACAGTGAGACTTGACAATAAATGGCAGTATCAGATGACCACCCACTAAAAGTGAAGTTCTGTCCAAGGTTTTTTCCTGTTTAAACAAATTTTTTTTTTCTCAACTCTGTCACACCAAACGCTTGGTCTTGGGGGGAATTCTTGGGTCTCTGTAAATTATAGTGTGGTCTAGACCTACTCTATCTGTAAACCTTTGTTATAATGAAACACTATAAATAAACTTGAATTCCATGCTAAATTCATTGTCTTTCTGCCTTTGACACAATTCATATCCAAACGTTTGTGCACCAACTTATAGTTTCTGTTTCAGAACAGAAGATCTTCCACTTTCACTTGTACATAATAAATGTATGCAGCTATACAACTTGCTTTCACTTTCAAAACTTAGGGAGCAAAACCCAACACGGACCATTCCTTAGCTTGATCTCCTGCACACTACAGATACTTTGTTC
The DNA here is from genome assembly GCF_013103735.1 of Etheostoma cragini. Classification (NCBI taxonomy): domain Eukaryota; kingdom Metazoa; phylum Chordata; class Actinopteri; order Perciformes; family Percidae; genus Etheostoma; species Etheostoma cragini. The sequence goes on from NC_048414.1 coordinate 14,517,497, forward strand.
TTCTGAATATGGCCATCAAGGTAATAACTTGGGGTTAAATACTTTAAAATGTTTTTTATATTTGAACCAAGTAGACAGTAATTAGATCTATGTTGTGTTACAGAAATTGTGCTGTGTACAAATCTGAACTGTAATAGGACCTCTTGTTCGGTCGTGGCTGAGCTGCTGAATGTCACTGTGATTTCACTACTGGTTGACATAGTGGCAGCACGAGAGGGGGGGAATAAATCATCATAAATTACCTTTAGAGGGATCTCCAAGAGTTGTACATGTACTGTTTCCAGTGAGTACACCAGTTTCTCCAAGGGCATTTGCCTTTAAACAAAGACAAAAAACGATATCAGTGAGACCTGAAAATTTGTTGGATCATGTTTTTTTCTCAGGTGTGCTGGTGTTTTAAGCGTTTTACCTTGTTGACATCATCAAACAGCAAAAACCCATAGGATTCTTTCAGATCCTCCTCTGAATATCCTACTTCTCTTCTCTTTGCCCGGAAAGCACAATACTGATGTAAAAGAAGAAAGTATGTTCATGACATGAGCAGCTGTTTATTAAATTATTTAGTAAATGTTAACAGATTAAAATTTTGGACTGACCTTTTCTTCCAGTGCCGGATTATTTAGCAAGACAGCGGATTTATACCTGAAAGACTGCTTTGACTCCTCATACAAGTACGCACTTTTAAGTGGAGCCAAAATTTTGTTTTGAAAGACGCCAGAACTTTCTGAGACAGTTACTAAAACACCTGGATGTGGACAAGAATACAAACATGAGAAGCATATAATGGCGATAATCTAAAATTACAGCTCATTACGTTTTCTCTTTACTGGAAGAAAACTAGTTTCCGGATATTTCAAAAGCCTAGGACTTCTTGTAGTGTGAGGCATGACACCTTATCTACGCGTCCTTTTTCGTATAATCATACAGCAGCAGTGCCCCTAACGTTAACGTCAATTCTCAAATATAGTTATGGGGAAGCAAATATCCGTTCCACGTTTCATCTTAATCCTAAAGTGAAAGTTACAGGAGTAGAAAAAGCTCACCACCTTTCCTCGAGGCACCACCATTTCCACTTTCCATTGCTGAACACTTATGGAATCTCTCGTTTTCCCTTTGGTCTTCGTTGAAAACTGCTGTCTCTGGTTTTAAACATTACAGCAGAATTGTAAACGTTAACGTCAGTCCTATGTGTCCTGTATCCAGCAAACATTCAACAGTAGCGTTAACTTGAGTTTTCGCCTCTGTTTCAACAGCGATATTAACAATGCGACAACCAGGAAGTTGCAAAATTAGCGGCCGTCCGAACACGAAGAAACAAAAAAAATCCACTTTTATCGTTTTACGGGTATTAAAGCCATTTCACGATTAAAGATCCTTAGTATTCATGCCTGGTTGGTCTACATATGTAGTCCGTTTCGAAAAAGAAAGAGAAACCTAACGAGTTGAAAGCATCCATCTTGAAAGTCTACACCAAACTGGTGGTGAGGCAGTTGTTGAAGCTAGTCTGACTGCGCCTGCGACTCACTTGTCCTGTGTGTTTGTTTTCCTCTTAACCGTTAAAAATTAACGATTGCTCACAATAACTGTTAACGGGATCCCAGTAAAACCCCTGTTTCACGTGATACGGCTAAGGATTAAGGTTATACTGTTGATTCTTATCTATTAGTGTTTAGTTTAGTGTATTAGAGATTGTGGGGAAAGTTGGGATCAGGGTTAACCCTACTAACAGCCATTGCAACGTCACATTTCGCAACGTCATATTACATAACCTTTAGACATTTTTGCCAACACTCACATTGGCAGCACCAAAACTTAAGATACAAATTTAATTTGTGCTGGTAATTTAAGATGACGTTTTTGTGTTAAGAAGAAACCTGGGGGCTATAGCGGAAAACCAGGATAAGGGATTAATCCAGGATATTCAATTTATCCTGGATGAATTTAGCCTTAACTTGGTTGCACAAAAGATGGTTTAATTAAACACAGCCAAGTAACCATGGATATACAGTGAGGAAAATAAGTATTTGAACACCCTGCTATTTTGCAAGTTCTCCCACTTAGAAATTATTGAGGGGTCTGAAATTGTCATCGTAGGTGCATGTCCACTGTGATAGACATAATCTTAAAAAAAAGTCCAGAAATCACAATGTATGATTTTTTAACTATTCATTTGTGCGATACAGCTGCAAAGAAGTATTTGAACACCTGTCTATCAGCTACAATTCTGACCCTCAAAGACCTGTAAGTCTGCCTTCAAAATGTCCACCTCCACTCCATTTATTTTCCTAAATTAGATGTACCTGTTTGAGGTCGTTAGCTGTATAAAGACACCTGTCCACCCCATACAATCAGTAAGAATCCAACTACTAACATGGCCAAGACCAAAGAGTTGTCCAAAGACACTAGAGACAAAATTGGACAACTCCACAAGGCCGGAAAGGGTTACGGGGAAATTGCCAAGCAGCTTGGTGAAAAAAGGTCCACTGTTGGAAAAATCATTAAAAAAATCAAAGAAGCTAAACATGACTGTCAATCTCCCTCGGACTGGGGCTCCATGCAAGATCTCACCTTGTGGGGTCTCGATGATCCTGAGAAAGGTGAGAAATCAGCCCAGAGCTAAACAGGAGGAGCTGGTCAATGACTTGAAAAAAAATAAGGACCACCGTTTCCAAGGTTACTGTTGGTAATACACTAAGACGTCATGGTTTCAAATCATATATGGAACGGAAGGTTCCCCATGCTTAAACCAGTACATGTCAAGGCCCGTCTTAAGTTTGCCAATGACCATTTGGATGACCCAGAGGAGTCATGGGAGAAAGTCATGTGGTCAGATGAGACCAAAATAGAACTTTTTGGTCATAATTCCACTAACCGTGTTTGGAGGAAGAAGAATGATGAGTACCATCCCAAGAACACCATCCCTACTGTGAAGCATGGTGGTGGTAGCATCATGCTTTGGGGGTGTTTTTCTGCATATGGGACAGGGCGCCTGCACTGTATTAAGGAGAGGATGACTGGGGCCATGTATTGCGAGATTTTGGAGAACAACCTCCTTCCCTCAGTTAGAGCATTGAAGATGGGTTGAGGGTGGGTCTTTCAAAATGACCATGACCCAAAGCACACAGCCAGGATTACCAAGGAGTGGCTCTGTAAGAAGCATATCAAGGTTCTGGCGTGCCTTAGCCAGTCTTCAGACCTAAACCCATCTGTGGAGGGATCTCAAACTCCATGTTTTCATCAACAGCCCAGAAACCTGACTGATCTAGAGAAGATCTGTGTAGAGGAGTGGGCCAAAATCCCTTCTGCAGTGTGTGAAAACCTGGTGAAAAACTACAGGAAACGTTTGACCTCTGGAATTGCAAACAAAGGCTACTATACCAAATATTAACATTGATTTTCTTAGGTGTTCAAATACTTATTTGAAGCATTGTCATACAAATAAATAGTTTAAAAAATCATACTTTGTGATTTCTGGATATTTTCTTTTAGATTATGTCTCTCACAGTGGACACGTACCTACGATGACAATTTCAGACCCCTCCATGATTTCTAAGTGGGAAAACTTGCAAAATAGTAGGGTGTTCAAATACTTATTTTCCTGACTGTATATATTCTTTGCAGTTAGCAGGCTAGCCAGGCTAAAATTAATCCTGGAGTCTTATGTGTTAAATCAGTCGTTGCTCTGATCTGAAATAAACGTGTGTAGCCTAACATTTACCACTGTCTTCTGAATGTCTTCTACTTTATTTTTATAAACACGCATTAATTGTCATTATTGCTGTCATAAGGGTTCCTATAGACCTAGCAGTTGTAAAACAGAAAATGTAAAAATGTGGAGTGGCTAGGAAGAAGATATTTTTAAATCCTTACTCATTCTGTCGGTCTCTCTCTGTTTGATAACAACAGCCGCATTTCCCTTTATGCATATTATATGCATCACCTCCTCGTGAGTTTCCTTTAGAAACCGCTGCTCAGCGGGTGAAAAATATGCCGCAGGCGTCTTCTCCATTTCTGCATCAGTAAATCTGTGATTGTTATTGTGGTCTACTTAAGAAAGCCTTGAACGTGCACTTATCCCAGCTATCTACACCTGGCTTGACATAGCTTCACCTTCTCATCTTGGCTCGGAAAACGTGCAACAACATGATGAGCGGATCAAACTAAATCAAGCTGCACTTTTTCAGTGATCCGGGATTTCTTCATTCTACTTTTGTCCTAAAGCTCCCAGTACTTCTTCTGACAGAATTTGGATTGAAGACCAGCTACCCAACCTGAGGGCTATTTCACAAAAACGAGGTAAGGGATTAAGCTGGGATTTCCCAGTTAACCTGGCTCAATTTAGCCTTGACTTGGTTACACTAAAGCAGAGTCACCCAAGGTACCATGAAGATTTATTCTGTAGAGCTAGCCTGGTCCCAACCAGGCGGCTAACAGCCAGCATTTATTAATCCTGCTACCTTTTCTGTTCACTCAGCAGTGGTTTTACCATTCTATATCTATGAGTGTTACCCTATTATCATAAACATACAACAGGTGCATATTTCTGTTCAGTTAAGTACTGTTATTATTTTTTTTTAAATTTGTGACCATTACTTTTTATAATTGTGACATGTGACATGTGATCCTTATTTTGACACTCCAGGATCTGGGTGGCTCAGGCTCTGTGCTCTCTTTGCTCACATCTTACTTGACAGACCGAACCTACAGGGTAACTTGGAGAGGATCTACCTCAAAACCTTGCCCACTCAAAACTGGGGTTCCTCAGGGATCAGTACTGGGCCACCTCCTCTTTTCTCTGTACACCAAATCTCTCAGGTTGCACGGCTTTTTGCATCACAGCTACGCAGATGACACCCAACTAATTCTCTCTATTCCCTGAGTTTGAAACTCAAGTAGTAGCATGTATCTCGGCTTGTCTGACTGACATTTCTTCTTGTATGTCTACACACCATCTGAACTCAACCTTGACAAGACAAAGCTCCTTTTCCTTTCAGGAAAGGGCTCTCCTACCCAAGACCTGACTATAACAATTGACCACCCAGACTGCTAGAAACCTGGGTTTGACAACCAACTCTCTTTCACTGCCAACATTGCTGCAACTACCCAAATGTGTAGATACATGCCGCATAACATCAAAAGGATATGTCCAATTCTAAGGCAGAAGGCGGCTTAGGTTCTGATTTAGTTTTAGTCATCTCGCATCTAGACTACTGCAACTCCCTCCTGGTTGGCATGCCAACGGAGGTCATTAGTAATTTTCACAAGTGCTGTCTCTGTGCTATGATGAACTCTAAATACTGACTGAAAATCCTCAAATGAGCTGTTGCTATGCAGACAGTCACACAGCAGTTTGACCACTGTTTTCTCAAACATCTTAGAGAGAAATGTAAGGTTAGCTATAGGTCTATAGTTGGCTAAAACATCTGGATCAAGGTTGGTGGTGAGTTCCCAGACCCGACATCTTGACATGGATCTGAGTTGTCAGGCTAGCGCTCTTCCGCTCTCTTCACTGTTTACCATTTGCTGCCCACATCTGCTTTAAAGACACTAGTACTTGCATACAGGGCCATGAACAGATCAGCCCCAGCATACATCCAGGACATGGTCAAACCCGATACCCCAACCCATCCACTCTGCTCTGCATCAGCCAAACAACTTGCTGGCCTCTCACAGCAAGGGAGAACTAAACGTAAAAATATATACAGTGTGGATTATATATATATATATATATATATATATATATATATATATATATATTCTTTGAAGCTGGACAAGTGTTTCTCCAATGGGGAATGCATACACCGAAGGGTGCTTTGGTGTACTTCTTGAAGACCTCTAGGCTAGAGGTCATGCTAGAGTCCATGCTAGAGTCCCCCTTAACCCCCCCCACCCGTTAGTGTATGTTACTATAGCTTGGAACGCGTTCAACTCGGGTGAGACGTCAGTTCCCGTAGGGGAACACAGCGTTTGTAGGTCAGTCGCCTACATATCCCATAATTCTGAGCAACCGTTTATTTGGACTAAATCTCTGCTGCTCTCTTTCAGCACCGGACTGCTCTGCGGGTTTTACAATAATGCAGCCCTTTCAGTCTTTATTCTTTTGCTTTAAATTAATAACATGTTTGGCTGAATCTACGTGGTTTACGGAGAAGAAAACAGAAACATGAAATGGAGCTCACTCGGAACAGACCGTCATTGTATGGAGAAATCGGTAATTAGCTTACAATTGGTGACCAGGAGTAGCTAGCTAGCTGACCCAAGACAACTAAGTTAATGCTAGCCAAGCGTATAACCAGATAGAGCTGGTAGCTGCAATGACTAACGTTAGCTTTAATTAGCTTTAATTTCATCGTGGCTAGCTTTCAGGCGTATAGCTAGGTCAACGTTAGCTAGCATGCTTTAAAGTGGATGTTAACAGCAATGTATACTGTACTCGTGTGTCTATATAACGTTAATATAACACCGACTGTAGGAATGTGCAGGTTAATGGGCCTCGCACTCCTATGTAGCTAACACAATCCAATTCACTAGTGCTATTGTGATGGTTTAGATCAAGGTGTATAGTATTTTGTGCCCCTTTCTGTGCCAGTTAATGTAGACAATCATAAACAGCTAAATCTTTTAAACTTTAGTGTGTATTACTTTTATTACAAGATGAAGACCAACATATACATTTTTGTGTCTCGTGTTTTATCAGGAATTGTAATAGAAAGCTCACTGTGGATATTTTTCTCTACTTTGTGCTTGAGGCTAAATGAAAAAATCATATTTCAGCTGCCTTTGAATGGTTTAATGACAAAATAAACTAGAAGAGACAATTTAGTGGATCATTAGTCTATGTCACACAGACACCCAGAAAATGTAAACCTTCTTGATTTGCAGCTCATGGTCTTGGATTCTGGACTGGCCGGTCAGCAGTGCATGAGGCCGCTGCACAGGGCAGGGCCCTTCAGCTACAGCAGCTGATCGAGGGAGGTGCAGCAGTAAACATAGTGGCAGTTGACTCCATAACCCCCCTGCATGAGGCGTGTATACAGGGACAGACCCAATGCGTCAGACTGCTGCTGGACGCTGGTGCACAGGTCAGATGGTGTTAGTGCTGTTGATGGCTTTTTCATAAGTGCATGATTGATTTTATTTTTGACTTTATTATGGCTGTGTCCCCTCTAGGTTGATGCTCGTAACATAGATGGCAGCACTCCGCTGTGTGATGCCTGTGCAGCCGGGAGCCTTGAATGTGTCAAGCTGCTGCTGGAGTACGGAGCCACAGTTAATCCTCGGCTGTTTACCTTCTCCCCACTTCACGAAGCTTGCATGGGAGGTGTGTCTTGTTAATACATCTGTTACATCGCACAAAAATGTATGTATGTTGAGTCACGTATCTGTCCATTAGGTTGGCTTTGGTTCATCAGTCTTGGAATGCCAGACCTAATTCCATAAGAACGTTTGTACCATGCATGTGAAAAGTGGGGCAACTAATTATCTATCTGGTAAAAATGAATCATCTAGGCATGCCTTAACTACACTAAGTTCCTCAGTGTTCTCTCTAAATAGTGCTTGGAGCACATTTAGCTCATGGTTTGTGCCATTTATGTAAATTTAATAGAAAAGTTCTCCCAGAGGCATGAACGTGGAAGACATGAATGGCAGGAGAAAAGGGAAAGCAGAATGCAGTACCAGAGCTCTTGGCTCTTGATTCTATTTAAATTCCTTTTAAGATGTAGTAATAAAACAGACACCCAATCACAGAATTACCAGTAAGACTATGGGACAAAAGTGTACTGCCTATGCTTAGTCTCTGGAACACACTGGTTGCATTATTGATTTAAAAACTAAAGTGACAAGTAAGGAGAAAGTTTTTAAGTGAAACTCAAGCCAAAATGTACTTATGATGAACAACAGCTTCCTCACTCTGTAATAGATGGAACTACATAAAATTTACAGCAACCTTTAAAACCTTCACGAAATGATTGTTGTACACTCATTTGGGCTGGAGTACTGTTAACTTCTAAAATTTACTTTTTTATGATTGCCTGCCTGCCTTGGGATTTATTATCCCAGACCCGCTTGGAAAGTCACTACGCTGCGGCATTTCATTTGGTTCTAAATGGATATACATTTTTCTGTCTCTCACAACAGGGAATTCTGATTGTGTTCAGCTTATGATTAATAAAGGAGCTTTCATAGAGGCACATGACTGCCATTATGGGACACCGCTTCATGTAGCCTGTGCAAGGCAACATCTTGACTGCGCAAAAGTTCTGCTCATTGCAGGTGAGTTTGTCCCCTGCACACCAGAGCTAGGTAAAATTAAGTTCCACAATACTTTGGGGTCAGAGCCTGGATTTAAATTACACGCCATTTTAATGTGATATTTTGGTTGTGACTATCTTTTATATAATTTATATGGTATTTATTTCAAGGCAGCAACTCCTTTTTTTATTTTTTTTTTTTTTTTTGTCAATTGGATGGCATTTCAAGATTACTTTTGAACAATCATAAAATAGAAGATTTTATATAACTAATCTGAGTAAGGATTAAAGTAACAACTAACAATATCAGGAGTCCCCGTGTGAAACTATTAATATCACTGTAAGAAGAGGTTTGTTTGTGTAAGGATTTATTTTTTTAATCACCTTATTTAATAGAGTTGATTTGAGAATGACCAAATTTAAATAATGGTAATTATATCTATTTTAAAGTATCCTCCGTATGTTTTCAGATAGGTAACTACAACTCTGCACAATACCTATAGTGTGTGTGTGTGTGTGTGTGTGTGTGTGTGTGTGTGTGTGTGTGTGTGTGTGTGTGTGTGTGTGTGTGTGTGTGTGTGTGTGTGTGTGTGTGTGTGTGTGTGTGTGTGTGTGTGTGTGTGTGTGTGTGTGTGTGTGTGTGTGTGTGTGTGTGTGTGTGTGTGTGTGTGTGTGTAGAGCCAACTGCTAATTATATAACTTTATAATGCGATTATTCCAGTATGGCATTTAAAATGATACAGTATTACATGTCATTGTTTCCCAAAGGGGCAAATGTGAATGCTGCCAAGATACATGAGACGGCCCTTCATCATGCAGCCAAATCAAAGAGCATTGACCTGATTGATCTACTCATGGAGTTTGGGGGGAACGTGTACGCCAGAGATAACCTGAACAAAAAACCCATCCACTACACCAGTCCTGGATCTCCTTCTTATCTCTGCCTTGAGTTCTATGAGAGTAAGTTTGTTTATTTAAAGTGTACATCCTGTGACTGCCAGTATAAACATAATCTAAGAGTACAGATAAAATGTCACTTTTGTTATTTTCTCTTTCGTAGATAACCCCCTCAGTCTACAGCAGATCAGCAGAGTGGCTGTGAGAGGGGCGCTGGGCACAAGAGCAAGTGAAGTTGTTTTCAAACTGGGCTTGCCCAATCGCATTATAAGTTTTCTTTCTTACATGCCACCTCCAGCTATCAAAATGTAATCACCAATGGGAAACTTAAAAGTATACTATGTAATATTTCTGCATTAAAGTGTTTGTATATTTTAATTTTCTTACCTAAGTTATCTTCAAATAATCTTTAAATTAAATTTAAAATGTTTTCAACAATGTTCAAACCTAGAGGAATCTGCCATTTTAATCAATGACACGGACCATATCTTTTTGTCCGGTAAAGACCTAATTTATTTATATATTTTAATATTGATCCAGCTTACTACAGTGTGCTACATTGACAAGTTGCTCATGCTAATGCTTGTTGGCTAAACTATACCATAACATTATAAGTTTACAACAACTTTGAACACGCTCATAGTTATTTATAGTATGATTGTTTTGACCGTGGTTAACAGTGCTAGACTCACCCATAAATAAAGTAGCCACGTAACATTAGCTGTATGGTTAGATGACTAATCTAATGCTAAGTTAGCCAGGGTGGACACTGATATGAAATATATTGTGATATTGTGATTTTAGAGGCTGGCTAATGTTTGCTTGCTTGCTTGCACCACAAATAGAATCTAAGTAATTATCTGGGAAACACTGCAGCTATGCCATGAATAAACGTAATGTGAATAAAACATTAATAGATTAAAAACATCTGTGAATAGATACATTTTCAACAGCATGATGGTTAACAACGGAGACATCCCACGTGTGCTTCGCAAAGTCATTAAAAGCCGTGTTTACCTCAATGGTTTTGATTGAGACCTTTAGCTGCAGAAAATTACATGTTTTACGTTTTAAGATACAGCTCTTATAAAGTTAAATCTAGACCAGTTATGTCTGATGGCTCTGTGGATCTCGCTCTCCGAAAAGTCATACGACAAGTTGTTCAAAGTTGCAGAAGTGCAGCACACATGACATGTCTTGAAACTGCCAAACTAGTAAGGTACAGAGAGATTTCATTACTTAAATAATCAGACTGTTTACCCAAGCAAATTAGACAGCATTATTAATTAGGCAGATATATGTACAGTACCATCAGCTTATCAAGATGTTCCGTCAGCAAACAACTGCCCGCCTACAAATCCAGCACACACAAGAACAGGAGCTTCCCACTAGAGTCATGTTTAAGGCAACCAAATTAATGTTTAGTCCAGTATTTAATCGCAGTTAAATCCTTTGTTTGCAAGAAAAATGGCTGCCTCTATTGATTTAAGAAGGATGCAACTCAACCATAAATGACTTCTATGCTCACCAGACCTCCTCTCAGGACGGTGTGAGCAGACTGTCCATCAACAAAGACTCTCCTGTTTGCTCTTTGCACTTGTTTATTACTACATGTGGGGTCTGACCCCACCTTCACCCTGAGCATAGGCTAAATCTGCCACACCCATGTGGGTGTGTTGGGCCCTAAACAATGAGTTCCTAGACACATTTTCTTCGAATCTCAACAAAGCTTTAATTTAAAAACACTGGATAAAAAATATAAAATACAAGCTGTTTCAGTGTTCATCGAAACACCTTCATTAGTGGTTGAGTGTGCGCACAAAGCAATCCTGGCCTTAATACACAAGGCAGTCACATGATCTCTTGGCATGAAGTCACTTGACTGTTAAGATGTAGTCCCTTTGTGTTGCCAGAGAAGATGGTGTCCCAGATGGTGATGGCTGAAGACAAATGATGTCTCAACCCACCTCTTATATTTGAAACATGTGGTGTTCAAACATAGCTCCAACAACAAGCCCACCTGATCCGGATTAAGTTGTATAAGTGGTCATGGCACAATTGTTCCTTCACAGTCTCTACTGCCGAGGTAATTGGCACGCATGTGAACAAGGGTGTAACATTGTATGACACCATGGTTTCATCCACTTTCAATGAGAGTCCCCAGACCTTGTCCACAAAGTCCTTGGAATTCTGTATGGGACTATTAGTGTTGCCAACCAGTGGTGGTAATGTAGTGGCCAGGTATTTAGCAATATTGTACGGGACTGAGTTAATACTGCTAATGATGGGTCTGAGGGGATAGTTTTCCTTATGTATGTTTTGGTAAACCATACAGACAAGGTATGGTGTCTCCTGGATACATGCAGTAATATAGGTTGCGATCTGTAACTCCTTGTTTTTCCAGTGTTTGTAATCAACTGATAACCTGTTTCTCATATTTATCAGTGGAATCTCTCTTTAATATCTCATTTGTGTTGTGGTCACTCAAGAGGGTTGTTACCTTAGAGTGATAATCCTCCGTCTGTGTTCAAAACTACTGTGCATCTCCACTTTTCTGCTGGTAGGATGGTAATGTTCTCATCCTTGCTGAGCAATGCCAAAGCCTTTTTCTCATGTCAACTGAGATTAGGTGGTGGGGGTTAATCATTCAAAAGAAAGTTTGCAACTTGAGCCCGAAGCTGTTCAGCTTCATCCTCGGGGATCTTCTTATTACGGATGGCTGATTTGGTTACAGTAATCATGTTTACCACAGGGATGTGGTCAGGTGCCACTGCAAAGTTGAAACCTTTGGCCAAAACCTCCTCCAACTTAGTGAGTTCTCTATTAGACAAGTTTTAACCCATTTGTCAGATATGTTCCTGGATGCTTCACTCCTCCCTTATTCTTCCGTACATGTAGTGCTCCGGCTAAAACCTTAAGCATGTGAAAATAACAAGTCAAACGTCTTGATTTGTCTCTCCTTGCTTCTGGTGTGTTGAGCCAGCCGTGCCTGTTGCACAAAGTCAGCCGCCTTCTGTAAGAAGTCCACTACTTTACTTGAAATCAGTTATTCATCATTGTTCATATCAAAAGTATTGCTTAATAGAGCTTGTTCATCGTGACCAAGTGTAATTTCATCATAGATCTTGATTTATTCAATTGAACCCAGAGAAAACATGTAGTTTGATTAATAGGATTACATCACTGTTTGTATTTTTATGTAATTATATATTTTTATTGTAAATATGTAAATAATTCAGATGGTTCTACTTCTATTAAATTTATGTAAATAAATAGACCTCTAAAGTACTATTTTTAAAAGAATTCCTAAGTGTTGTGTCTTCTGTTGTAACTGAACTACAAGCATTACAGTGCAAAGTTGTTATTGTTTCATTTGTAATAATGTTACTTTCAGAAAAAATTTTGCTTCAAAAGTTCTGCGCTTGTTTATGTGGTAATTCAGCCCAGACTTTTCAGACCAATTTGCATGAAAACCAAAGATGCATTACCATCTATTTAGTCTACATCCTCGACGGTCCACTTCCGGGAGTGCTCCGTTACCGACAGAAATTACCCTTAACAAAATACCAATAAACCAGAGCATGTTTTTCTCCAATCCCAGAATGCTTTGTGGACTAGCCAGACCCTCCTTTGCAGCGCCGTAGTGGAGGACGGTCTGGAAAATCAAGACTACTAGTGACACTGAGGGTGATCACGAAAGGTAGCACTAAAATTGACTAATTAGTGTAAAGGTAGTCTCAAGTGGGTTAGGGTTTTATCTGTCTTAATGTTTTTATTTTTAACTGTTTACACTTGTGTTTTATCTGTTTTTATGATTTTTTTTGAGGAAAAGCAATAAGTATAAAGGTTGTGTAATACAGAGAAAGAAAGACTCAAAGGGTAACACTTTAAAGAAAAAGTGTGAATGTGTAGTGTCGAAAAATAGACACGAAAGGCAGCACTAGATTGGCTTAATAAGTGTGAAGAAGAGTCCAAGGAGACGAAAGGTAACGTCTCTAAAAATAGTCGTGAAGGGTAGTGACACTGAGGGTGATCACGAAAGGTAGCACTAACATTGACTGATTAGTGTGAAGGTAGTCTCAAGTGGGTTAGGGTTAGGGTTTTATCTGTCTTAATGTTTTTACTTTTAACTGTTTATACTGTTGTGTGTTTTGTCTGTTTAACTGATTTTGTGTAAAGCACTTTGACTACAACACCTTGCCTAGCACCTATTACACTGTTCAAGTAAATCAAATGACAAATAAGTTGGAAAAGATAAGATAAACATCATATGAAGTTTTTTTTGGATTCATATTTTTTCTTGATTACTGACAGTGGATAGACATAAAAGGGGGAGAGAGATGGGGGATGACATGCAGCAAAGGGCTGCAGGTCGGATTCAAACCCAGGCCGCTGCAGGACTCGACATGGGGCATACACTCTTACTAGGTGAGCTAGAGGCTGCCCCACATCATGTGAAGTTTGGGAACTTTTGGAACTTTAACCTGAGATGACTTCTGTTCTGATTTGACAATATAAATGAAATTGAATTGAATTGAATAGACCTTGTCAAAGTAATCACAGGTAATCAGGGCAGTCGGTTAAAGAGGAACCGACTGAAGATTAGATGAAAACAATCTGCACAAAATTTTCCACACCCTAAATATGAAAATAAGATGCACCTACACACAGATAATAACTGGATTCATTCAATCTGACTTGCACAAAAACATGTCTGAATTTGCACAGCTGCTACAGAGCCTGACAGGTATCACATTACAACAGGTGGGACAGCAGTTTCCTACAGAGCAAACATTCTGACACATTCCAGAAAAGCCTGTTTTAGTGAGCATCCAGCCAAGTAAAAGGTAGCAGGACTCTAAATGTATTTTAATTTTATTTTAGAAGTTATCTACGGTAGTTACGGCTGATACTGGAGCAGGGCCATCACAGAAAAGAATGAAAGTAAACAAAGAACAACTAAAAGCTAAAAAGGAAAGTGAAAGAAAATGGGTGAGTCAATCTCAGGCGGGCTTTCAAAAGATAGAGGCAATTACGTGATTGTAAATAATTCAAAAACGTCCCAGAGTTTGCCCTCAAGTAAGTAATATGCCTAGTTACCGTATGCAACACTGGAAATTCAACAATGCATCTCTAACGTATTTTCTCATTGTAAATTAATGATTTTCTGTCCGTGCAAAAATATTCATTGCCACTATATGACTCCCCCGTAATGCCCACTCAGTACTGGGCAATAAAGCACTGCAAAGACCTTCACGACAGCAATTGTGGTAAAATCAGTACCGCTTTTGTACAAAGGGGCCGCTAGAATCAAAACATACTGAAAGTTACGGACATATACTGTAGTCACTTTAACCAGTTCCTACAAACACAACGACTTCACCCCTTTGGGGAATGAATTTAGTGACTTAATGTTTTTTTTAATGAATATAGCAACTAAATGATTATTTCCAAGTAAACCAAATAATAATAAAATACTCTCGGGCCGCAGCAGAACTCATCCAACAAGGGGCGAGGACTCTTAGTGGGTGAGCTAGAGGCCGCCCCCTATAGAGACACGTTTAACCAGATAGTAAGCAGGTCAGTAAACAAGCCTAGAAACAAAGAGGTATTTATAAGTGGGATAGGAGATGATGGAAAGAACATCATAAAATATTATGTAAATTAAGTCTGAGAGGGAACAGTTTTCTTATAGTTCACTCAAATTAAATGGGTAGCCAATAAATATTGGTGAATAGGTGCACATTCATGTTCTTTTAATGTTTTCAAGGTTGAAAATCCTAAACCATTTTTGCTTCACTTCATTTGATGCTACCTTATTTCCTTGAGGAACCACTGAGCTACTGATTAACAAAAATAATAACTGAGGGCATTGATAAATTAATGGGTAAACAAATGCCAGGTGCTTTTACATGAGCAGTTGCCTTAACAACCGTACCAGAAATACTGCACCGGCAGCAGGAAAGTGCACATCCAACAGTGTCTCACTTAGAAAAATACATTTTGAGGAAGATGTTAAGTGTTGATGGCTCACCACAAACTATAAACAGTGTCTTACATAGAAAAATACATTTTGAGGAAGGTGTTAAACGTGGATGACTCACGAGTTATAAATACCACAGGTTTAGCAGCTGACACTTTGAGAGAGGCCCCCACAGTCACACGGGTATGATTGTGTGTGCAGCTGGGGTTGTGGCAGGATCATCAGGCATCAGGAAAACGGAACACCCAGGTAACGTATGTAAAAAGAATGAGTCAAACTATCTCTTTTCCCACTAAGAGCTGTTTACACCGGAGGATTATTAAAGTCTGTCAAAAGTTAGTTCCTCTGTGTGTAGCATATTTATTGCATACAAAGCCCGATAAAGTCAAGTATGATCAAGTACATTTCCTTTTGTTATTTAAAGTGTTAGCACGTCACTGTCTTGACACACCGAACGATATCATCAGCTTTACAGCGTGTAGAGATATTCAGTTTCCTTGCATGTAGGTCTAGCTTTGCAAATGTGTCAACTCAATGCAAATCATTTGGTAGCCCCTTCTTCAGTATTCAAAGTTAAAAGCAAGTTTGATTGGAGGGCAGATCATATATAAAAATGTCTCATTAAGCAGTCAGCTTTTGATGAGACTATACAGTGAGATGGTAGAAAATGGGTTTTCTTTTTACATTGGGTTTTTAATATATCAAGACATATCAAATGGCCTTTACAATTCTTTCATTCTTAACTGAAAAATCACAAAACTACATTAACAATATGTAGGATTTCAACACACTAAGTGGAAAGGAACACACTTCAGAGTTTCCCCCAGCTTTTGTCTGCCTGACAAACATTGCAACACCATCAGTAAAAAAGGAAGTGGCCGAGAGGCCCAAGTACAACTGAGAGGATGTTGATGGTGTGTTGTAACATATAATCTCACAGTTAATCATACTTAGGAATCCTTACAAACTAAATGTTTTATCTTTTATCATTGTTTGACAACATTTCACTGAATACATCGGGACTCATTAGATCCCTACCCAAGAAATGTGTTAACATATTCATGGCCAGTGTTCTTACCGGCTCATTATTTGATCTAATCTCAAACCTTTTTAGACTCGCCTCAACGGCTTCCTGCACACAGCTGAGGCCATCACAGTTTCTCAGTTTATTGATCCCTTATCTTGGCACAGATAACACAACTGACAACTACACACATGCTATGTATAATATAGATACACTGACATTTTGATTGCAGCAAAAAAACAAAGACAGTTTAAAAGTGTTGACACCGGAATGAACGTTGAAGCAAAGTTTATGTTTAAGTGTAAAAAAGTTTACATGTAAGTAGACACATAAAACCCTAATTCCACACACATTTAAAAACACATTCAGTCACACTGACACATATAACTTTTTTTGTAAACTAATTACACTTTTTGAAGACTAAACTTTGACAATACATTTGGACGGAAATGATTACAAAGACCTTCAGTGCAGCTACAAGGACAAAGCAGAAGCATTAAAACAGTGGTTTCATGAAAATTCATTAACAGACACATATGGAAACAGGACTCATGTTGCTTACATGTGTCTGCCTAAGAGAAACCTGTGTGCTGGGTTAGAAGTCTACACTCCAGACTCCTTCCTCTTTAGTGAGCCTTGTGACTTCTGGTCCAGTCTGGTTTTGGAGAGTGTCTGAGGCCTGAGTTTAGGGCCATAGACAGGCGGACAGTTCTCGTTTGTCTCCTCATCCGAGATGGTGGCTGAGACAGTGGAGGAGCGACGCTTGGCTCTGACAGCTTCTCCCTGCTGAACTCTGGGTGGAGCCCCCTGTTGTTGGGCCATTGCATTGCGTAGACAGTTGAGCCACTGCTGCTTGTGATAGACATCGTTGACATGCAGGGTGTGGGACTGGCCATGGGAAGGATCCAGAGAGCTCACACGGAAAACATTCTTAGCTAGAGTGATAGAAAGGATTGAAATCCAGTTAAATGGACAGCAGGCAGCAGTCTGGGATACAAAAATTATAGTGTAATAGTACTTTTACTACTTCCTCATGCCTTGAAAATTACAAACTCTGTGCCTGCAGCTAGAGAACCCACTCACTGCTCTAACTCCTCTACTCCACCCAAATTACTATACATATACTTTTTGTCTGGATAAAATGACTGTTTGTATTATGTGAAAGGGGACTCTTTTAGTGATGAACCAACAGAGATTTATCATCAGAGTTCCCATTTTATGAAGCGTTTTTGTGCCCAACAAAAAAACTACCACCTGAAAGCACCATATGACACACACAGAGTTAGCGACTAGCTAGAGAAAGAAAGTGGAACATGTAGGTAGTAGTCATCTATTTTATTCAGGAGTGGAGACTAAAGCAAAGCTAAAAGAGATTGAGAATTTGACTAACATTTGACAGGTGACCAGAACCATGACTCTAAATGAAGGATAATGTTACGCCGTATCTGCTGGATGTGTAAATAACCAACTGTTTGCTAACTAGATTGCCACATGTCAGTTTTGTGTTTACAGCTTGTTTCTGCTGCCCACAAGTGGCCATAAAAATGAGTTAATGGAGGTTTAACAGTAAATGTAAGTTAACATAGTGTTGCCCATCTTCCTTGGCCCATTGTTTATACCTTTTGCTTATGTCTCATCTTTATGAGCAAAACACTGCCCTTTTTACAGTATGCATTTTGTTCTAGGGGTTGATACCGTTAAAGTTTTAGCATTAGCAAAGCAAAACTTTCAACATAATACCCAGTAACAGATAGTCAGTGTTGTGGGCGGGATATTAACTCTGATTCAATGGTGAGTGAAACCGAAGCAGAAGGAAAGACACAGAGCTGGAGCGGAGCCAAAGTAACACACTTTTTAATGAATTTACTTAATCGGTTATCAGGTAAACAAAACGCTGATACAGATAATCTGCGAACTGCCAAAAAACTTGTCTACACATGTCCCCATTGTTCATCAGTATGTTGACTGTCTGTTGTTGACTACACAGTTCCCCGAGGCACCCCGAGTGGTGTGCAGACCACTCCTTGGGAAATCCAACAGTAATGTAATTCACCTCAAGCCTAAATTAAAGTAAGGGGGCTCCGATTGATCGGTCACTGATTGTTATCAGCCGATAAAGGCTTTAAATAGTTTGATCGGTGGTCTCCATAAAAGGCCGATCAGATGACGCCCTACTCGTGAGAAAAATTGTTACTACTGCTAAAAAAAATGTCTGCAGTGATTAAAATGACATTTTTTTAGATTTTGAGCGAGGACAAAAAGCTAAACAATTACTGATATATTCTCTAAACGTGTGACTGTTATGTCATTGCTTCTATTTTCAGTTCATTACAGCAGGAGGACAAGCCTAAAATACTTCACACCTCATGCCTTTTTATCTTGACATCCCAAGATATGTGATTTTGTTTTCTTTGCTCCACACTTTACGTTTAAGTACACTTTAAGTTTGTGTAAACTAACAATGACAGTTTGTTTTGTAATTTATTTTGAAATAAGGCTTATTTGTTAAGCTCCAAGCTGTTTAAGGTGTGTTCCAACAAAGGAAGTAGAATGTAGAACGTTCTAGTCAATAAAAGTAAACAGTTGACAATTCCCAATAAATTATCAAGGCAAAATTAAAAATAAAAACAAGATAGAGAGTACATTTTTTAGCGGTGAGAGTGTGTGTGAGAGAGTGTGATGACATCTAAGTGTGATGACATCTGCAAAAATCTCTCTATAGGTTCACCAATATTGAGAGGAGAAGATGCTGTTGGAAAAGCCTCACCAAACTAAAGCTGAATAAAGCCACTGGCACAGATGGCCTGAACTTAGTGTCCCATAATTAAAAAGGTGTTTTTTCTAAATTATAATATAATTATAACATATGCTGATGACATGTAGGGGTGGGAATCCCCAGACGCCTCCCGATACGATATCATCACAATACGATGTTTTATGTAAAAAGATACATTTCTCTGTTTGTTCATATCACTGCAAAATGGGATTGTCAAGCAGACGAAATGAACGCATACTGTATATAATAAAAGATTGATACTTGGCACCTGTGTATCAATACAGCATTGCCACTGAAAATATTGCAGTACTATGCTGTATTAATTCCCCCCCCCACCCATAATGACATGGGCTTAATAGGCCTCTTACAAAAAACTGACCCCCTTGGTGAGGCCTCCAATCTAGCACACAGGCCTTGAAGCATGGTGCAGTGATAGCGAGCTAGAGTGGAACATCTCTACTGAGGACCTCCCGTCTCGTGCCTCCAGACTACGTGGAACTGCTGCAACTCGCCACTCTCACCTCTGCTGTCCTTGTGTTAAGCCTGCCCACCGACTTATACACGATGTGATTGGCCTGACCTGAATTTGGCTTTTCCAGCTCACAAATCAACGGAGACTTGCTAGACTGACCCTGGCTGCAAATTACATCTGCTGCTGCAAGGGTTTAGATTTCTAGGCTATTACTGTTTTCTACGTTAGGTTGATAAATGAGGGCCATTATGTCTGAGATGTTGTCTGTATGTTTATCTGTCTTGCATGGCTGGTGAGCAAAAGATTTATTCTATTGCATTCTATTTTATTACAGACAAAATTACAGCATCTACTATACCCCCCACCCAGAGATACAATTTGAAGATAACAGTGTAACAGGCAAACGCACTTTACTTCATGCAGGTTTTGTCAAACAGTATTAAAGTTTGGACTGATAGCGAGGACATTAAGTGTAACGATTGTGTGAGAGCTTGGCGGCATTTCCAGACTTTAATATATGATGATATATGCACGGTGTTAAAGACAGATATTTAGTCATCTAATGGTAGGGTATTTGATGCTATCATGTATTCCATGAAGTAGGGCCATCTCTTCCTCCTGCGCTCCGTAGCAGACAATGACGGTGAGATAACGCAGATTAAATATTAAGCACTTGGAGGTGTTTATGGAACAAGTAATACTCAGTACAAGCACAAATAAAACTGCTAGATTTAATCTTGAGATGGATAACGTGGATGATATGGAGTGAAGAAATGTGCATGCGTCATCAATACTGGAAAATATTAAGAGTAATTGTTATTCCCAAATTTACAGTGGGGAAAATAAGTATTCGAACACCCTGCAATTATAGTTCTCCCACTTAGAAATCATGGAGGGGTCTGAAATTGTCATCGTAGGTGCATGTCCACTGTGACAAAAGAATCCAGAAATCACAATGTATGATTTTTTTTTAATACTATTTATTTGTATGATACAGCTGCAAATAAGTATTTAAACACCTGTCTATCAGCTAGAAGTCTGACCCTCAAATACTTGTTGGTCTGCCTTCAAAATGTCCACCTCCACTCCCTTTATTATCCTAAATTAGATGTACCTGTTTGAGGTCGTTAGCTGCATAAAGGCACCTGTCCACCCCATACAATCAGTAAGAATCCAACTACTAACATGGCCAAGACCAAAGAGCTGTCCAAAGACACTCAAGACTAAATTGTACATCTCCACAAGGCCGGAAAGGGCTACGGGGAAAATTACCAAGCAGCATGGTGAAAAAAGGTCCACTGTTGGAGCAATCGTTAGAAAATGGAAGAAGCTAAACATGACTTCTAATCTCCCTCGGACTGGGGCTCCACGCAAGATCTCACCTCGTGGGGTCTCAATTATCCTAAGAAAGGTGAGAAATCACCCCAGAACTACACGGGAGGGGCTGGTCAATGACCTGAAAAGAGCTGGGACCACCGTTTCCAAGGTTACTGTTGGTAATACAGTAAGACATTATGGTTTGAAATCATGCATACCGTGGACGGTTCCCCATGCTTAAACCAGTACATGTCAAGGCCCGTCTTAAGTTTGCCAGTGACCATTTGGATGATCCAGAGGAGTCATGGGAGAAAGTCATGTGGTCAGATGAGACCAAAATAGAACATTTTGGTCATAATTCCACTAACCGTGTTTGGAGGAAGAAGAATGATGAGTACCATCCCAAGAACACCATCCCTACTGTGAAGCAGGGGGGTGGTTTTATCATGCTTTGGGGGTGTTTTTCTGCATATGGGACAGGGCGCCTGCACTGTATTAAGGAGAGGATGACCGGGGCCATGTATTGCGAGATTTTGGAGAACAACCTTCTTCCCTCAGTTAGAGCATTGAAGATGGGTTGAGGCTGGGTCTTCCAACATGACAATGACCCAAAGCACACAGCCAGGATAACCAAGGAGTGGCTCTGTAAGAAGCATATCAAGGTTCTGGCGTGCCTTAGCCAGTCTTCAGACCTAAACCCAATAGAGAATCTTTGGAGGGAGCTCAAACTCCGTGTTTTCAGCAACAGCCCAGAAACCTGACTGATCTAGAGAAGATCTGTGTAGAGGAGTGGGCGTTAATCCCTTCTGCAGTGTTTTGTAAACCTGGTGAAAAACTACAGGAAACGTTTGACCTCTGGAATTGCAAACAAAGGCTACTGTACCAAATACTAACATTGATTTTCTCAGGTGTTCAAATACTTATTTGTAGCTGTATCATACAAATAAATAGTTACAAAATCATACATTTTGATTTCTGGATTTTTTTTGTTTTTTTGATTATGTCTCACAGTGGACATGCACCTACGATGACAATTTCAGACCCCTCCATGATTTCTAAGCGGGAGAAATTGCAAAATAGCAGGGTGTTCAAATACTTATTTTCCTCACTGTACTTTCTGCAGTTTGACATCAGTTCACTACGTCACCATCTGCGTCGCCAATTCCCATTGTCTCCAAAATGTGCATATGCATGGGTCAGAGTTCTCTCACTCAACAAATCACAACCTTTGCGTGGGACTTGGCGTACACACATTTTCAGCCCCGTTTTTGTGCGTACGCCACGTTTATAAATGAGACCCCAGGTCATGTTCAGAGGGTAACGAGGTATCAAGCGCTACTTTGAAAAACACAGAAAGTCAAAAGAGTGTGTGGGACACAAAGTGATAATGACACCCTACTTCCACATTGAGGCAGCACCTAATGACGGTTTATATTATAGATTCATCTGTGAATTATTTATCTATTCATCCTTTAGTTTTTAAAATGTCAGAACATTTTCCTAGAGCCTAAGGGGAAGTCTTCAAATTAGTTTGTAGGACCAAACATTCTTTCTGATATTAATGAGAGAAAAGCTGGAAATGTTTACATCTGAAATTAGCATTTTTGATGGATATATTAAATAACCAAACACTTAAAAATCCCTGTCAATAATGGGTGAATGCCTCAGCCAAACTCCGCCAGCAGGTAGAGTTCAACTAAACAAACCTTTCTCTCCATTGGTGAAAGCCCCTCTGAAGGACCCCCCCATGCGGATCTCTCCATCCTGCAGGTCCTCTAGAGCCAAGTCCAGAACTGGGATGGGCTGTCGATACACCTGGAAGCAGCTCTTGTCGTTCCGGGTCACCGGTCGGGTCAGGACCAGGAGCTCAGAGAAGAGGAAAACATGCAGCCTCTGGAAGAAACACATAAATAGACAATGAAACATATTTGAATATAAAACAGAAAACAAGTATGTGGGTGGTGAAAAATAAGCAGAGTAATCCTAATTCTCACCGAGCCACTCTTGTTCCGCAGCTCGCCGTGACAAAGTAGAGTCTTACAGTTATCTATGAGAGGGTCCCGCTGCTTATCATCCAGATACTCCAGTTTGTCTATATAATACTGGCATTCAGACTCCCCTTTCCTCATGTTGATATCAGACAGAATCTCCTGGATTATAGTGATCTGGATAGTTAAAAAAAGACCAATTGGTTGGCTATTAAGCAAAACACACAATCTTAAATAATCAGTGAAAATATTAGCATTGTATGTTATTCATTGTCATGAGGATAACATACAGCTCTCTCGAGACTGGTAACATCTGGGTGATCGGGAGGAGTGTGTCTGAGGATCTCTCTCAGCAGCAGCGGGTATTTCACCAGGCGTGACCGTGGGATGTCGAGGAAGCTCCAGAGATCCAGCTTTCTGCTGAAGGGCGACTCTAGGCAACGCTGCAGGAAGTCCTGCACCCGCCTGTCCAATTTTTTCTGGTCCAGCAGGGCTTTGGCTGCAAGCTGGTTGCTGCAGTAGCCTTTGTAAGCGTTCAGACCAGGAAGCTGAGAAGATACACTAACAGTTACAATCTTTTTACATGGAAATTGATCATATTATCAGAAGATAATGGGTGTAGGGTAAAACATACCCAGGAGGGTGGAACACATACCCAGTCTATAACTATCTGTCCAATCAGACCTACTGTTCCATCGGGGCCAGTTCCCTCTGTCAGTTTCATCAATAAGTCTTCAAATAAAATAAAGACACACACACGCACAGGTCAGACGTCAGTAAGGCATAAATTAAAGCAGTTAAAGCCCAAGAAGGGTTAGTGGTAATTTACCCTCATGTAAGGGGATGTATGCATCCAGGTCCCCAAATATGTGAGCCAGTTCCTCCTCTGTCATGATGGAGAGTTTTAGCATTGGATCATGGTATGCCTAAATGTGAGAAAAGCAGCAGTGTGAGCACAAAAACGTTTACAAAAAAGGGAGCATAAATATTTGGATTTTTAGTAAAATTGAAATAAAGATTTTCTGACCTTTCGTGCTAGCTGAAGATCTTCTATGAGATCCTGCTCTCCCCTGTAAAGCTCATAAATTGCCTGAAGAAAAAACAAATCACAGCAGGAGAGGTTACTTGTTCTGCTCTCTGTACTTTTGATGACTGGGTTGTGCTTTAAAAAGACTAAATTACAAAAACCTCTTGTCTCTTGATCTCTTTGGTGGAGAATGCGCTCTTCTGATGGACGTCCAGCGTCTCCGACCACAGCGTGCTATTCCTGCGTTTAGTGGGAGTGGGACCTGCTGTCTTGCTGACGGTTTTGAGGGACATCCCTGGTGACTTGCTGTCACCACCACGTAATGACATTGACTGGGGAAAATAATTCCTTTTACAGTCAAACAATAATTCTCTACTCCTTTAACTCATAGTGTCACAAGAGGATGGCATTTACCTGGATGGTCTGTCCAAAGCGCCGCACCGCTCCGTTCTTTGAAGGAGATATCAAGTTGACTAGAGATGAAACTTTGGCCAGAGGTCGGACACGCTTGTTACTGGGCTCCTGGGAATCCAGAAAATAAACTTCAGTTTAACCTGACTGAATTGAGGTATAGACTGTAGTGGTATAACAATACCTTAATAGAGTATTGTATTAATTAAAATACTAATAATTGATATATTATTAAGAAATGCTTTTGTTTGGTGCCATTTATACCAAAACCACTCAAAAAGTGTCCAGATAAATTCACTTGTTTTACTCCACTCTCAAATATTAAAGTTGACTTTTATTAAAGTTTAATGTTATGGTAATAACATGTAAGTTGTTAAGGCTGTATAGGAAGTGTATTAAAATGTCCCATGGCATGAAAATTTCACTTTATGAGTTTTTTAAACATTAATATGCTTTGCCCCAGCCTGCCTTTAGGGAAAGAGACTTCAGATATTATATTAGGGAACCACTACGGTCTGTATAAAAGCATCCAAAAAGCACCATGTCATGGGACCTTTAAACCACTTTCACAGAGCCGAGAGACTGGCGATTATGCTAAGGAACAATGTGGTTCAGATTTTCTGTCAGCATTATAATTTCCTCAGACACTTATGCTAGTCTAATAGGGGGATTATCCTGAGCTCATAACACACAACAGAGCCCTCATAGCTGTCTGTGGCAAGTACCTGTATCATGCAGAAGGATTAAAGTTTGTTATGAGGACACATTCAAGGGTGTTAGACTAGACTCGCACCCAACGAACAGACAGCAAACTGCCCGACTCTCACCTTAAGATCGAAGCTGGACAGACTGACTGTGTCATCCTCCTTCTCTTTGCGCTTTCTCTTCTGTGGCAACATAAGAATACAAACCTGTTACTTTAACAAGGCTAACAAAAAATCAAACAACAGATTTGCAGCAATCTCTAAGATACTACATGTAAAGGATTGCCACCCGAAATACTGCCATGTATTACAGATACATGTGGAAGATAAGAATAAACAGTCATGTATGGCATAAACAGATCATAGGTGCGAGGACATTAACACTGCAATCTAACATCATGGTGTTATGTTTTCAACATTAACTCACTAGACTGAAGTCCCACGGAGTCCCAGGAGTGAGAAAAGTGAAGGAGCTGCCTCTCTGCAGTGGAGGTCTACAGAAAATTAGACAAATAAGCAACGGTCAAGCACAATGACAACATGTTTATATACTTTATTGCGGAGTGACTGTCTACTACTCTGCTAAGGACATTTCTTTGTATACTGTTGATAAAGATGTACAGACTCTGATCACATGTGCAGATGTTGTTGGCTAAAACACACTACACAGTAAGTTGAGGTACACAAACATGAATGAAGAAAAACATTCTTTTCATAGGGATGCATTTCATCTCTGTTAGTCTGATGGATGCTTATAACATGCTATTTTTGCTCCAATCCCTGTTTTCAAATATGTCAAACATTGTGGATGGCCTTATTGTTTACATTGTCTTCTTCTTAGTGAATGGCACCCTGAGGGTGCTGTCAAGGCCAATGTCAGCTGAACAAACAGCTACACAACCTACTCCTTGTAATCATTCAATAAACACATTTTGGAACTAACAGAATTACAAAGTGGGGAGTGAAAGATCAAAGAAAGCAATAAAAAAAAATCAACTGGTAAAGTTGTATTTATCTTCAAGCCAACACAAATATTGAGTATTTTCTCAATGCTACCTGCAGTCTGGAAGAACAAACACAGATGCAATAAACAGGTTTAACTATGCATGGGCCAGTTACTGGTTTCAAGGTATACCGCAGTTTGAAAAAGTCACGGTTTCAAAAGCACTAACATTTTCTGTCATACTGTTCCTAAGGTATGAGCTACAAGGGCAGAAAGTGCAGTTTAGAAATTCCTCTCTCTGCCAGTGTGCAGTGTGTTTCAAAAAGAAGATACACTGTGTTCAATGAAAAAAAGTTGTTATTTTTATACCCAGAAAAAAATACATTTATAGCTGTAATTGCAATACTGTAATACCATGACATCGTGATATTTTTAGCTGAAGGTTATCATACCGTCAGAATCTCATACCAGCCCATGCCTAGGTTTAACTATGCGGACATGCCTTTCTAACCACACTGTGCCAACATGGATTCAAAACAAGCAGAGAATCATAAAAAATACCAACTTCAGCATTGGCCAGCAGCCTCAAACTGATAATGAAATCCGCCGATATTATTAGTATGCTGATGTAACTGTTTGTGCATCCAACAACAACCACTGATTCTAGAGATTAGTCAATTACTCCATTAGTAATTTATTATGCAATAGTACCACATTTACGATGCAAGATTTGCTGGTTTTATCTTTTAAATGATGATAGTTTGTTTCTTTTTCACATCCATGCAAAATTTAATACCTTTAGGTTTTGTCAAACATGAAGACTTTTTTGGCTTTCACAAGTTGTTTAGGGTATTTTTTAATTTTTAGTAAAAGGACTTCATTAATTCGTTGATCAATCAATCAATAATCGAGGTTAATATATTATAATTTGTTGCAGCTACAATGGATTATGTCTTCATTCTTAAATACATGTAACGTTAATGTTAACTTAGTTATTACATATTTTCATTAATAAATTGAGCCACTGGTTATGTGGATTATGGTGGTTATGATATGGATTTTCTGTTTGATTCTAAAAAAAAAAGTCAGAAATCTAAGACAGACGCGTATTATGTTATAATAACATTCATTTAGTTTCTGTATTTTTTGTTACACCACACGCAGCTTAAAGCCAGCATGGCAAATCGTGGTGACATTTGAAAATATGGCTTCCGAGGTGTACTTGAAAGCATCCTTTGCCAGTTAGGCTACAACAACAGCCCGTCAGAGTCGGCCTACTCCGATAACGTTAGCTCGTGCTTAAGTCGTATAACATTACAAACAGAGCTTCTAAATAAACAATTACATATTATGATATCAAATGTATTTGACGTAATATACTTACTTCTTGGAGTTTTTCCTCCGGAGTTTTTGTGGAGAAGGCTCTGTCGCGCTGATGACACTGGTGGTGGACGTCCTCGATGACATCCTGCGAAGTTTCTGCTTTTTCTTTTCCACCGTCCTTCCACCAACTTCTTCGTTTTCTTCCATTTTGCAGGAGGCTTCGTTTTGAGTTATACCGGGGCGTAGTTATACCTGAGCGAATGAAAGACAATTTCCAAGCGTATAAAAACTGTCCCGAAGTTGCAAAGAAAGCGAACGATCGATGACAACAGACCCTAACAGAACACACACCACGGCGGAAGTTTGAATATGGCGGATCTTTGGAAATGGACCAATCAGAAGAGGGCTCAGAGCCATGAGGTGGGAGGGGCTAGAGAAGAGAAGAGAAGAAGGACCTTGAATGTAGCATTAATTATGTTTCTTACCAGCGGGAGATAATGGAAAACAAGCCAACCATAAATGTATAATTATTAATAATAACAGCCCAATAATACCAATACTAGTAATAATAAACGACAGTGGATTGCATAAAACATATACTATCCATTCAGTTTGTCAACTCGGGAGAAATACATACATTTTCCCCTCTTGTAATTGACAAACACTTGGGGTTTTATCATACATAAATATTTTTGCATCAGATGGATATTAATTAAGCCAATTTAATTTGCCACAAATAATTTCGCAAACAAACAAAAATGGAAGTGATATTGGCCATGTAAAAGTGAAATTAACTTCCAAAACGATGTGTAAATGTTCTCAAGACAGAGAGTATGCAGTAGTGCTGATATAAGTAATAAATTAATTTGTTGATCCACAGAAAAATATGAATCAATAATGTCATTGACTGATTAAAATCCCAAGCTTTCCTCTGGTTTGTGTTTTTTAAATAATTGCAAATCAAGTATATTGGGGTATGGAGAAAAAGCAATTTGACGGACATCGCCCTGAACTTATCATGGGCATTATTTACTCTTTCCTGACATTTTAAAGAGCAACTTGCTCTGCTTTATGTTGCTTACCATTGTTTAGTTTTGCTGTCTTTGTTTCACTGTATATCTTTTTCTGCATCATGTTTTTTCCCTTTATTAGATAGTGACAGTAGATAGACAGGAAAGGTGGGAGAGAGATGGGGGATGACAAGCAGCAAAGGGTCGCAGGCCGGACTCGAACCTGGGCCGCTGCAATGGACTCAGCTCAACCTGGGTGAGCTAGAGGTTGCCCCGTGAATTGTTGAATTTTGAGCCTAAAAATCAGAATTGAATTGAATCGTGACATGTTCTGAATCACACTCCCCTACAGTATACCCACTATGAAAGCTCCAGGATTTCCCCATACCCGCTTAATACAATGATAGACAACATACTTTGCATTATATTTGTATATATAAATATATTTTGATATATTTTGAATTGTCATCTGTGTTTTTTGTCTTTGCATAGGCTGAATAAAGATATTTCCACCTTATATTAGTGCATAAAAGTGTGTCAGAATGCAGAAAATAAAGTCTTTGACTTTACACATTTTCCTGGGGGAGGACACTATGATATGCCAATTTAATAAATCAAATCTGATCCATTTTCTAAGTTTCTATGTCAGAAACATGGCTTTCTATTCAACCAAATTTCCATCAATACCAATCACTACTTTATGGTCTGCCCAGGAGATTACATGATCATCCATAAACATATGTTTCTCTGATCTTAGTCAAGATAATTCCTAATTTCTGCATAATTTACTCAATAATTAGGCGTAATTTCATGTAATGAGATTTATTCACATCAATTTCATAAAGTGTAAAACTAGTGGTAATAAGTAATGAAGTTAGTCAAAAAGATGTAACACAGAATTGGGTGATCAATTATAGGCTACTTTATGCTTTATAAACAGGCAAACCAAACCGGAGAACAAGTGCATGGTTGACAGGAAGGCAATACCCCCGTGCGTTGACTCTGAGGAACCCCTGTTGAAGATCTCTGCATCACACCACTGTGGAGAGGGCATTTTGAAATTATTTATTATGGACGAAAAGACACACTGTACAAAAACCCTATATCGTCTGTGGCAGTGCGTGCATGTATAGTGAGGTTAAAACAATCCCATAAAAATGCATATATTTTTATCCGACAATCATCCTCAACAGATGTTTGCCGGGTGACCAGGTGTCTTGGACATGTACATTTTATTTTATTAAGCACTTCCTGTTGAAGCTGAGACTGAAACTTCCTCCTTGAACTTGAAAGCAATATTTGATGAAACAATCTCAACACATTCAGGAGCTGTTCTGGACATTTTAGTTGTATACAATAATCTTACCTTGTCAGCAAACTTGGACAATTTAACAACAACTGGACAAACTCCAATTGTGTGATCAAAAGCTCAAAAACAGGACAGTCCAAGATTTAGAAGGAACACAACTTGGATGCGTTTTTAACAAGTCATTTTTCACCTATGTAATATTGCAAAAATCAGGATTATCCTGTCTAAAAATGATGCAGAAAAATTAGTCCATGCATTTGTTACTTCTAGGCTGGATTGCTGCAATTCTTTATTATCAGGCTGCTCTTCAGCTGATCCAGAATGCTGCAGCAGGTGTTCTGACAGGAACCAGAAAAAGACATCGCATCTCTCCTGGTTTATCTTCTCTGCATTGGCTTCCTGTAAAATCCAGAATAGAATTTAAAATCCTTCTTCTCACCTACAAAGCTGTTCACGGTCAGGCACCATCTTATCTTAAAGAGCTCATAGTACCTTACTACCCCACCAGAGCACTACACTCCCAGAATGCAGGGTTACTTGTTGTTCCTAGAGTCTCTAAAAGTAGAATGGGAACAAGAGCCTTCAGCCATCAGGCTCCTCTCCTGTGGAACCAGGTTCCAGTTTTGGTTCAGAAGGCAGACGCTGTCTCCAAATTTAAGAGTAGGCTTAAGACTTTCCTCTTTGATAAAGCTTATAGTTTGGGCTGGCTCAGGAAAGTCCTGAACCCTGAGCCCTTAGTTACGTCGCTATAGGCCTAGACTGCTGGGGAGACTTCCCATGATGTGCACTGAGCACCTCTCTCTTCCTCCTTCTCTTCATCTGTATGCAACCTCATTCCATGGATGCTTGTTACTAACTCAACTTCTTCCCTTTCCTGGAGTCTTGTGCTCTCTCGCCCCCAGAGTCTTGCTCTCTCAGATTTATCTATCATTTAATCAATAATATAATCGAACTAGAAAGAGGCAGGGCAGTACAGCCCAACCTCCCTCCTCGTTTTACCCGACTCTCTTAGTTATGCTGTAATAGTTTTAGACAGCTGGGGGACTTCCTTTGACACACTGAGCTCCTCTCTCCTCTATCTTTCCATTTTGTGTGCATCCTTGTCCCAGAAATGCGTGTTACTAACCTAGCTCAGGGGAGTCATTCCCCGGAGTCCTTATGTTCTTTTTCCCCAAGCATGTTTCCTTGGATGAGGGAGGCTCCAAAATCATGTTTGCAGCTGTCGCCTTGGTCCCGCCACACGTTCTGCGATGCCATGTTCAGATTCAGATTCAGATTCAGAAATACTTTATTGATCCCCGAAGGGAAACGCTGTGTCACAGTAGCACCAGTAGGAAGAAGACAGAGACGGAGCACTGCAACAGGCACCTTGCACCTTAGCGCATGCGCACATTTCACTTCAGATGCATCAGAAACAGAATCAGAATCAGCATTATAGCAAGATAGAGTACAAGACAGAACAACATAATGCACAAGACTACGGTACATGTGGATACGTGAAGGAATTTTTTGTGGTGACTCGGGAGGAAAAGGTTCCACACGACAAGGTAGACAGACTGGAAACGGAGCCAAGCTAAGATAAGAGGGGAGAGGAGGAAAAACACGACTGCTCTCGCCAGCAGGAAGAAGTTTAAACCCTGCTATGCTCTGTGGTGCCCTGCTACGTCCTGTTGGGCCTTGTAATGCTGCACAATGCCCTGCTATGCCATGAACTACTACAAACAACTATTTTTGTGACTTTTATTGCCACTCTTCATTTTAACCCCAACCGGTCGTCAGACACCGCTCACCAAGAGCCTGGGTCTGTCCGAGGTTTATTCCTTAAAGGGAGTATTTCCTCACCACTGTCGCACTGTTGCTTGCTCTGGAGGAAACTACTAGAACTGTTGGGTCCTTGTAAATGATGGAGTGGGGTCTAGACCTACTCTGTCTGCAAAGTATCTCGAGATAACTCTTGTTATGAATTGGTACTATAAATAAAATTGTATTGAATTGAAATTAATTTGCTCCATTAAATCCATTAAAGAAGCTTTTAAACATTTCTTGTGTAATATACTTTTAACAACTGGTTAAATGAGGTTGATGGATTAAACCCGACCATTTAACTGAAGCTAGCAAACTTTGAGTGCTCATAATGAATAGTTTAATTCAAGGTAATCAACGCACTGTAGCTTAGCCTAGTTTGACTGGTATGACCAGTATGTAAGCTGACTAGATGTTGTGTAATAGTTCCGCTGTTACACTACATTTTTCCATTCACCATTATCTCTCAATTGCCGGTTATTTGGCTAATGTTTAGGAAATGTTACATTGTTGTTACAAGTGTACAGAATTTATCAATGAAAGTGGACAAGAAGCAGGACAGCAGCTGTAACCAGTTAGTGAAGGAAGCACGACAGTACAGTAATTTAAAGAAATGTGAGTTACTTTATGGCATTATAAAAAAGCATCTCATATCTCACTTTATTACTGCATAGCAAATCTCCACTGACATGAATATAAGTCATATAGAGGGCTTTATAGGCCTTTTTGTTTTCAAGTTCAGACTTACATTAATGGGTCTCACTGGTCGTTGCGGCAGCCATTGTTGACTCTTGCACATGTATATTGCTACCCCTCGGTTTCAAGTTAGCTCGTGTTCTCCCTTGATTTTTTCATTAACTGTCTATGGATATCAGGGCCATACACCCTTTACCCCTCGACCAAAAAATTAATGGGACAGCAATAGGTCTCACGTGAACGTGCAAGACGTAGGGGTAGGGGTAAGGGGTAGGGGTAAGAGAGAGAAATGAGATTCAGCCCCTAATGCTCTCAATGCTGAATATCATTTTCTGTTTAAGACTTCAGAAAAGGTGGGTGGATCAGAAAAAGAAAGGGTACAGAGAAAAAGCATAAGTTAAAAAGACATGATTACATTTGTTATTTACTTTTTCATAGATTTCACCCTGCTAAAGCATAGTTTGAGAGCCTTAAAAATGGCATTGTTACTGACATTGCTCCTTTTGCTCTAACATGCCTGAAACTGCTCTTCTTGCCAAAGTCCATATTCATAAATACCAGTTTAAAAACCTCTAATCCTTCCTTTGCTGCATTTAAAAAAGAGCTTGATTATTTAGGTAAGGTCAGACACTCCACCACTGTTAAAAGCATCAAAACTGGATCATTGTACTCTTCATAATGTTGTTTGATAGCAAATGTGTACTATTTATAATGTAAAATGTTGATGTCTTAATCGCTAAGCTTAGCATTTTCCCCCTGGCAATGGCACAAGTGTTTTTGTTGTATTTGTGCTGATCTTGTTGTCATGTTGTGATTTTGCAATAAAGCCCAGAAAATTAAATAAATAAATAAAGTGCTGACGTCCAAAGAGGTGCTGGCGTGTAAAGACGTGCTGATGTGTAAAGACTAGGCCTGGCAAACTTAATTCCTTTTAAGGATTCGGGTTATTCTGAGTCACTCACTAAACTGGTCCGGTTTGTGTGAGTCAGATGAATCAGTACTGATCTATAGGCGAGCTGAGCCGACTCGAACAAAGTTCACTTGCTCGTCTGCTACAGATCCACTCATGACAATGCAGCTGGCTGATTCGCGTGGGAGCTTGCGGGTTGTCGAGGACTCACGAGTCATCGAGAACTCAAGTCCATGGTCTGCAAAGCGAGCCGAGGCAAGCTTGCAATGTTTCGGACTGTCTGCTGGACCTTAATGAATTTTAACACACTACATGTATACACCAAACCTACAGTAGGCCTAGCTAGGCTACATGCAGAATGTTATATATAATTTCAAAAGTGAAAGAATGGCTTTTGTTGTTGAGTTGCTGCACTCTGAGCTCGAGTGAAGTTCACTTGCTCATCTGCTACAGAATAATCAACTCTTGACAACGTAGCCAGCTGATTCCATACTAAGCTGAATTAAAGAAATTAATTCAGCTTTTCATTAAAGAAATTAATTCAGCAATACTGTAATTTAAGCTAAAACTGAGAACAAATTTTATGTTAAATAGGAACGATGAAATCTGAAATTTCAGTTTGGATCTAACCAAGTCAAGGTGGAGAGGTGAAATGAGTGTAATATCTATCATAACCTCTTTTCCAAAAGCCACCTGAGAGTCTTTCAATGAGTGAAAAAAGAGTGCAGCGTCTTTCTTAAACTCAATCAAGGTTAATCCCATTAATACTCTAGACCAAGACTCTTCTGATGCTCTCTTGTCTTAACAAGAGATTATTGACCCCATCAATAACCTTAAACATATCAAATCTCCTGGGGTACAAAAGGAACAGCAATTTTATTGCGTTATTAACTTCTCTGTTTTTTCACTTATACAAAATGTACACACTACATTCAAAAATGAGACCATACATTCTGTTGTAGGAACTAAGACATTACGAGTCTCCAAGTTAACAAAGACATTTGAGTACGAAAGTTACATAAATAATTACAAGCATGAGAAAAGGACTCAATCTCCTTTTTGCAGAAGTAACATAGGGCAACATTGGGTCTAAATGTAAGAATACATTCATTGTATGGACAATATCTGCTTACAATTTGAAAATGAGTTTCTTTAACCTTATTGGGGACAAACAATCTATTGAATTCAATTCCTGCTATTGTCAGGAAACATTACTTTTCAATGATAAAAGGAAATTGGACCCTGACTCTGAATTAGTATTAACACTTCTGACATGAGCATTGTTACAAGAAGATTCCTTGACAACCTTTCCACCCAGCCTCAATTTCATCATCCAAACAAAAGTTTCATATGACAATGACGCTTTAATGAGAGTCAGCAAATTAGTGGATATACTTTTAAATAGTCTGGAATGTTGAGTTCGAGAAAAGTCCCATCTTCTCTGATGGATAAACTCTCATAGCTCGGTCCCCCCTCTCATTTAGAAGTTCACAAATAAACACATTGCCTTGGTCATATTGGTCCTTGAGAAATAAAGTATTATTTCTGTACACATGTTGACTGTTCCATAAAACACACGGGTGGGGAGAAGTTGTGCTTACATGCTGATGTACCACCACCCAGAACACTGATTTCATATGGTGCTAGAGACTGGGTACAAACATCTACGTCACCAAATGAAATCAGTTTCTGAGTGCAGTCTTCTGATTTTATAGACATTTGATTCACTCTCAGAAAATGAAGTACATAATTTTACCTTTATGGGTTCAATGGCTTGTCACTGGGGCTGTACCCTCAAGGGTACAAAAACTGTACCCTTGAGGGTTGCTTGGGAACATATATGTACCTTTTGACCCTCAAAAAGGTACATATATGTTCCTTGAGGTCCAACAATGAGCCCTATGGGGTACGTTAGTATAGATTGTACCTTGGGGGACAGAAATGGACCCCTACTGTACCCTTATTTCTGACAGTGTTGGGCTTAAACATTCAATACAAGAGATGTTGGATACAGACAAAGACATCCTTCGATATTGTGATATATTGTATGGACTGGTAAGACTCATGCTGCTAGTTGGATACAAAGTAGATCAAATGTAGCTGTTGTTGTTTGTACAGGGAGGCTGCCTCTTGCTGCACAATGGCCCATTCATTCTACAAACGAACAGCAGAGGGTTTGTGGTTACGTTGAAAATCTGAGCCAAATTTCAAAAAACAGAGCCAAAACAGTGACCAAGTGGACCTCATGAAGTTCAAAGGAATGTTTTTGTTTGGAGACAAGCTCCTGTCTCCTGTTACTCCACCTAAAGCGACTAAAGTTAACTCAGACACATGCAAACACACACACACACACACACACACACACACACACACATTACAGTGAAACACCATAACAAGTTTCAGACTGACACCATTTTTGAGATGAGATGATATTTTAACATTTAGAAAGGTGTTATAAAAGGATTAGTTTGACATTTTGGAAAAATAGCATGCTTTGAAAAATATGAGAATATGGATACCCCGTATGTTAAATATGACGTAGCCAGCCAGGAGCTGGTTAGCTTAGCTTAGCATCAAGACTGGAAACAGCTAGCCTGGCTCTGTCTGAGGTAGCACCTCCACTGCACCAAACCACACTGATGAACATATAGTTTAAAGACCCCATTAAAAGGCTCTTTTGGGATGCTTTTACATAGGCCTTAGTGGTCCAAAGGCCTGCATAAACCTCAGAAGGAGCAAGATTCCAGATTGGCCAATCTGAGCTTTCATTTTCTCAAAGGCAGAGCAGGGTACCCAGGGCTCGGTTTACACCTATCGCCATTTCTAGCCACTGGGGGACCATAGGCAGGCTGGGGGAACACATATTAATGTTAACAAACCTCACAAAGTAAAATATTCATGCCATGAGACCTTCACTTCGTACAAAACATCAAAGTGTAAAATCAACATTGTAGTTTTCTGGGGGGATGTTTTCCAGTGCTTGAATTGGACCAGTAAAGGTGCCAGTATCCTGATTCAGCAGTAGTATGACATCATTGCATGTGTCTTTAATATATATTGATAGGGTGTCCAAATATTCAGAGTGAGTCAATCAGATATGAGGAGCAGTTTTCAGTGGAGACTTTTGGAGGTGGAAGATGTTTTTAATGTATCATTTCCTTGAGCTCTTCCTGAAGGTGGTGTGTCTTCTGTTGAAGCTTCATGTTCTTATTGGACTGAATGCTCCTCAGCATGCTTGAGTGAGTTCATGCCTAGGGCAAGCAGAGCAATTATCCTTCATGGCGGAAGGTATAACCCCATGAATCTGTGCAATCATGTGCTCGTGAGGCAGCGAGATGAGGAAGGAGTGAATCTAGTAGAAATGATTCCTATTCATCATGACTTGAACATGGATGCTTGTTGACCTAAGCAAAGATCTTTAGGTTCCTGATACATTAGAACAGTTCAAAGTTGAGCATGTGAGGGAATTCTAGTGCATCATCTGAGATCATCTACAACCAATACGTATGTGAAGTGCAGACACACATTAGCTAACATTTTGGGAAAAACCCTTATTCACTTTTTTGCCCAGAGTTACGTAAGAGGTTTGATACCACTCTCATCTCCATTAAATATGAAGCTATGGCCAGCAGCTGGTTAGCTTATCTTAGCTTAGCATAAGAACTGGAAACAAGTAGCCTGGCTCCGTCTGAAATTAGCACATTATATCTTGTCTGTTTAATCTATAGAAACAGAATAGCTTAAAGTGTTGTAGTAAGGTATAAAAACGATAAGTTGGGGTTTTAAAGAAACCCAAGAGGTGCTTTTCTGTCAATGCTAAGCTAAGCTAACTGGCTGCTGGCTGCAGCTTCATCTTGAATGAACAGTGGTAGAAACCTTTTCACCAAACTCTTGATAGGAACGCAAATAAGCAATTTTCTTAAAATCTCTAACTATTGTTTCAAGAGATGTGTGAATCTACAGGACGCTGTTAGGCTCTGGATTTGGCCACATGGAGGAAACCCATCCTCAACTGTCAGTAACTGTACAACACTGAACTGAAGATTAGTCAAGCCACCTTGTTGTCCACGTACAGTCCACGATGTCATCACTTAAATTGAGATGTGAGTCATGTGCCAACACAACAACTTGCTTCCTTTATGCAAAGCAATCAACCTTGTGACTGATGAGTCATAGGAAATATTTTCCGGGCTTTTCTTTTTGAAGAGGCAGCGGCACTAGTGTCCTGATCATGAACAGCACGTTGATGGTTATGTATGAAGACGTAAGAGAAGCAAAAACTGAACTACTTTTGTCAAGATATGGTAATAAATTATTTACATATTTGATGTTGGCGGAGGAACAATCAGGGGAGTTTAGAGACATGCCAGACTGCAGTTAATTAGTTTGGGCCTTTATTGTCTTACCTGAACTCAGTGACTGTGCAGACAAAGGAAAACGCAGGATACAAATGACTGTACTGAAGCCATAAATACTCTGTATATATGTACACAAACACTTGCACCGGTAGGACAGGATCCAGGTGTGGTCACCTGGCATTCACATATTCAACATTAAGATGTGAGAGCAAGAGAGCAAAAATAAAGATAGAAAGTGTTGTACGGACACACATTTATCCAAGATAATTTGTTATAAAGGAATGATGTCAAGCATCTAACAGATTTACTGAGTGGGATCACATTTTTCTAAGTGCAGATTACAGAGAGAAAGTGTATCTCTGATAAGTGAGAGCAGGGCTACATCTAATACTAAATAGTAATCTAGAACAAACCTCAATGCTGGATCTTCTTCTTTGAAGATCACTGATTACTTTCCTCCCGCCAACAACACAAACATGTTCATCTTGTTCATGGCAGAGTAAATGCTACTCAAGAAAAATACATTTAGAGACCAAAACATGACAGAAATCAGTCAAGCAACATGGCCACAGGTGACTTTAGACTGAAATAGACTGAAAGTGAAACTGCTTCATCATTTTCCGTATAACCCCATAAAATTATGCAAGTTATAAAACAGCAGGAGTGTAAGTAACAAAATCATCTTAGTCTTTATAACACAGAATAAGCCAAATAAATGAGCACATACTGTACATAAGCACAATGAGAAACATAACCACTAACCTGTTGCAAATGATCCGTCACCTACTACACAACAAATTATTTCCTCCCTGGAGGCGTTTTCATACTCGCTGTTCAGTCTAAAGTGTATCATACTTAACTTATAGTCCTCAGAGTAGTCTTCAGGCTGTGTCAATGTGTGTGTGTATGAACACACTGAGTGGCAGAAGCGTTATGAGATGGAGATGCCAGGGAGAGCACAACCCCCTCTCCCCTCTCTCTTTCTCTCTTTTACAGTCAGCGTGAGCTGTTCATCCAACTGCTCTGCCAGAGTCATTATTGTAACTGTGAGTCACCATGGGCTCTCACACACACACACACACACACACACACACACACACACACACACACACACACACACACACACACACACACACACACACAAACACACACACACACACACATAGACAAACTTTCCTGTATTAACATTTTCAGTAAAGTACAATGACGTAAACAGTGAATATTGTATTGTTTTGTAATCCTTAGAAACATCATAAGATAATTAACCATACAGGACACAAAATGTGTCGTAGCTTCTTAAGCTCACTGTCTCAAAGACACACATAACCATTACACACCCAGCATGACAAAGCATCCTCCCTCACCAACGCAAACAAGCAATTTACTCCATTGACACACTGCATCCACATAATGCTCCAGATTTATTTCCTCCATGCTTGTACTGTAAGTAACCAGCTCTAAAACGCTGTAAAATTAGTAGTATTTTTCCTTGTTTCCCCTCATTATTGATGACCAGATTAGCCTCAAACAAGCGCAATAAATTGTGTAGAAAGAAAACAGGAACATATTTTGTTATACTAAGCTGCAACTTGTATCCAATTATTACCAGACCAACACAACACATTAAATCCCTTTAACTTCCTCCATGAGTAAAAGCAAACACACTGGGTAATTCCCCGGTTGAGGGGAGAAAGGGAAGGATGAAATAGTATCTGTATGGTGATAGCAGGTGAGAGGGCACGACTCACAGAGCAGGAATCCCACCCTGCATTCCTCTGGTGTTATGGGAAATGGAATATTTGTGCCTCTGTCAAACACCAAACACTCATACACATGTATGTTAGCCCAGCCATTCCATCACGCAAAAGCACGTGCTTCCTTTCCCAGTATCCGTTCCTATATGGTGAGCAAGCCAACCACACAATGAGTCACTCCCTCTCCTCCTTTCATCTGTCCATCCTAAAGATGCCAAAGGCAA
Source organism: Etheostoma cragini (assembly GCF_013103735.1). Lineage (NCBI taxonomy): Eukaryota > Metazoa > Chordata > Actinopteri > Perciformes > Percidae > Etheostoma > Etheostoma cragini. Next base: position 14,556,678 of record NC_048414.1, read on the forward strand.
TGGCTATGAGGGCTGAGTCACACCCCCAAACCCTCCTCCTCTTTGATCCTAATATGATCCTGTCAGTTATCCAGCATCTTCATTCTACAGCGCTGGATACATGCTACTTGCCTCTCCTCCTCTGACCTCCCACCCTCTCTTTCACTTTAATGGATCCTTTCAGCTGTGTGTGAATCCACAGCCGCAGCATTGCAAGGAATGTCTCTCTCCATGTCCACAGACCCACAGCCATCCTCCGCCCGCTACCCAACATCCTGACCATCCTTGCCCAATCCTTCACCAGAGGACAGCCCTGCTATAAAAACCCAAAGAGACGGAAAATGTCTATTCTTTCTTCACTCTAATGCACCTTCTTCTTCTTCTCTGTTTGTGTAATACTGACAAACAGCATCTAGACATGATCTATATCAACTTAGCTGAACTGTCAGAAACTTGTTTAACTTCACAGTCAGTTAACTTATGTACAACCAGCGGCTGGTTACCTTAGCTTAGCTTGGCACAAAGACGTTCAACAAAGGGACCAGCTCTGTCCAAAGAATGGTTACTGTATGTCCGCGTGCATAACAAATGCATTTTATTGCACCTACTGTGTAAAGGACCTGTGCCCTGGGGGATTGTTGGGGTAATGATACGTCTCACTCTCCCTCGGGTTCAGCAGGCAACAAGTCGACTAGAGAAAAAAAACTAAAAACAAGCAGCGTTATGAAACAGCACTACTCAAGTCGTCTGCAGGCTTCAGATGCCTCCTAGGTAACAATCACTATAGCACCACCAATGAAAGGACAGGATTGCATAACAACAAACTCAATGCCTTTGAAAAGTAGCTAAATGCAGCAGATAAAACCTGCATACGGTACATTCAGTACAGGTGATAATGTAAAGAATCTGATGTTTTGATCTTTATGATTCAGTACCCAAAGTGATGATTAATATAACGCACGCACAGCCCTGCAGCTTCATAGAATTGTTTTGTTGTTTCAGCAAAGCCAAATGCACACCTCCCACACCAACAGCAGAAGAGATGAAAAGTGTCCTTTCAAAGAAGTGATGTGACTTTATTTTGTAACATGTATGTGTTAATGAGTTCTGATGTAATGCCAGCCAGTATTATTTATTTAAGAGTAATGTAATGTTTAGTAAGAGTGAGTTATTTTATGGTATTTCTCAAAACACTGTTGAGGGTGATATCGTTACAGTGAGGGGCTTTTTATCTTTGGAATGAGTAAGGGCACCCACACGCTTCATTTTCTGGTTGGTATTATTTTATGTTGTCCTTCTAAATGCATTTTATCAATTTGCATTCATTCACTCATCTTCCATTTCCAAAGATGTCCTTGGTCCGTCAGAGAAATGCTGCACTTTCTTTCCTTTACCCAACCAATAGACTATCAATGTGTATCAGACTGCTAACATCTCAAAGACAAAAATACCCCCCAACCCCCAACCCAATTACTATCAATGTATTTTTTGTTTTTTTTATCTAATACTGAGGCAGTTTCACAATTGTTCCTAGTGAAAGCTTGGTGCATATATATCTGTGAGGCTACAAGGACACATTGAGTGCAGAAAAAACATGCTTAGTTCATTTTAGTTACCCACTGTGAACTCAGAATGTTGAGGTTGTATTGATTTAAAACACTGTAAAAAAAACTCTGATGTAAAAAAAAAAGTAATCTGAATTTGTTTAAGCTGAGAAAAATGTCAGATTTAGCTTCTCAACAATTTCTTGCTGAAAGAGAAGAAAGATGTCTTTTTTTTCTTTTCTTCTGCAGGTGTACTATCCTCTGCACATTTTACAGACAATCCAAACTCCTTGGGTGATATTGTGTCATAAAAATGTGTTACATTTTAACACTAAGACAAAACAACACTAAGCAAAAGGACTTTGTTCATTTTTGTAAACTCAAAGGTGGTTACTATGTACGGCCAAAGCGAAGGATCATCAAGATGGAAGTGTCTCACCTCAAATCATTTGATCTGACTCGTGATCAGATAAAAGCCTTGGCTTAGCTTCGCTTAAATGTTGGCCCAGAACAGATGATGAGCATTTTGACCAAAAGTGGTGCAAGGAAAGGTTACATGTGCGCCAATTCAGCTCAACTTCCCAACTAACCATAATTCCACCATCAGCACTAACAGCTGAAGCAACGATAAGGAATGGGAGGCCTCAGCAGCCAGCCAGCAGCCAGTCACTGCTGGTGACCCCAGTTCATCCAGAGCAGATCAACATTGACAACACCAAGAATCATTTCAACTTCATGGAGTTTGAGGGGAGGAAGTTTGTGAGATTCACCTCCTCTGGTCATTCACCTGATGGACCACAGAGAAATGGCGAGTTTCTGACTAGAACCTGAAGGGTCAGATGATACTGTCTGTGATCTGCACCATCAACACAGATGTCCAAAAATCCAGCAGTAAAGAGAGACGGCATTCAGAGCAGGAAGAGAGCAGGGTGACCACCTGAGCAACAGAGGAGACAGAAAATTAGTATTTTAGTTATTTTTTAACCTACATTTATGCAAGTGATCTTTTTTGGGCCACCTGGGGGCAGCAGAAACACAACATTGACATATAAATAAAGGAAATGGTAAACATTTAAGCAAACAGTCACTTATGTACACATCCAGCAGACATAGAGCAAATGTTTAGCCTGACAAGCCAGACCCATATCAAGATGTTGGGTCTGGGAACTCACCATAGGCAGGGCTCAATCCGAGGGCTGGAAACAGTTGTCTTTCAAATTCCCTTTGCACACAAAAGAATAGCGCTACAACCATCCAGAGCAATGCTGGTTGATAGATTAAACTTTTGCTTTATCCGGTTGGCAAAACTCCAAACACATCTTCCTTTTTTAAGAATGACTTCAGTGCTTTACTCCGTCTTCCAAAGTTGTGCCAAAGCTGATTTGAAAGACAACTTTCTTTGTTTTCAAGTAGCAGTAATTTCAAGCCTTATGTTAAGCCCGCCCACCAACTCTATGCACGATGTGATTGGCCAGACCAGAATTTTGTTTTTCCAACTCACAATCTAATGGAGAGTTGCTAGACTGACCCTAGCTACAAATTACATTCGCTGCTGCTAGGGTGCGTCTAGATTTCTAGGCTAGCCATTGTTAGCATTCAGTCATGTTTTCATCCATCTGATAAATGTTATTTTATTATTCGCTCTCCTTGTAGTTTTGTGGTTGCCTTCATCAACTCTTTGAGAAAATATATAATTATCAGAGCTATTAAGAGTGAATTACAACAGTAAAGTTAAGTGTGTAAACTAAGACAATGATACTTTTCACTGCAGGTGAAAATGATCTTTAGTTTTATCACCAGAGACACCTTTCACAATATACATTCTCAGTTCATCCATTATTGAAATGAGACCAAGAGACTATAGCCATGCTAGCAGCTCTAGACTGCACTTGAGCTAAATGCTAATGGCACCATGCTAACATGCCCACAATTCTATGTTTAGCAGGCCCGTTTACCATCTTAGTTTTTACATGTGAGCATGCTAACATTAGCTAATTACCATTAAAAACATTACAGTTGAGGCTGATGGGAATGCCAATAGTTTTGCAGGTATTTGATCATAAACCAAAGTATTGAGAATTAAGTACAAGTAAAACAAGTATAAAGTAATTATTGTTTCACCTGATGATGGTGCTATTTGAGACATTTCACTCACATGCCCAAATGTGGACCAAATGGTACAACAAAAAGTAAAGGGATCATTAGCCTTGCATTGCCAGATCTATCTCCACAGCACAGCAGAGGGGATCATCAAAGTAAAAGGCTTCATTTCATCCTCCGAGGAACATGAATGTATGAAGAAAATGTCCTGGCAATCCAGACGAACATTACCATCACAAAAGACATGACGCTAATGTAGCTAAAGCTATTGATATTGATTACTATCAGAGCAGTTATAAGTTTAACACACTCACCACTCTTGCATAGACACAAAAAGCCACGGAAGAACACTGGTGAGTTTGGCAGCTGCTTCCTCTGTGGCCAATGAAAGAACTTGATGCCAGGTCTGCAGACCTCAGCTTCACCTATGTTTTACCTTCCTGGCCTTTCTTACACAGCGAGTGGATGAGGATGTGAGCTGCAAGGGTAAAACAAACACTTTGCATCTGCTTCAATCAAGTCCATTTTCAAGTCCAAAGCATTGACATAAAACAAAGTTGTGACATCTGATTAAATTAATTTGATTTGTAAAATGTAAGCTTTGACAAATCATATTTAGTAAATGCAACAGAAGGAGACAACTTAATGCGGTAAGACTGAAAATAAGGTTGAAACTTGTAGTTTTGACACAAAGACACATGCAACTTTACCTCCAAAATGTCAAAAGTTTAGTAACTAATGGAACAAGCCTTGTTTTTAGCTCAACAACCATTCAATAATCAGTTTATTCAAGACGTTTACATGGCTGTGGAACTTTCCCAACCTACAGAAAGAGCATGTAATTCTTTGATATACAGTAATCACTTGCATGTAAATTGCCAAAATTTGAGTTTTTACCGAACATGTCTCTCTGGATGTCTGCACCCACACAAAGCCACACATATGCAAACACTCACTTCCTCTTCATATCGACCAGGACATGGTGTTCCTAAAATTAGATGAGACAAACACTCACATGTTTACAGACACATCATTTCTCAATTTAGCTGCACTGTAACAGCCACACTTTAAAAAGTACTTCACTTAAGTATCATTTTGAAGCACTTGTACTTTACTTTTTGTATTTACATTTTATGCTATTTTATGTTTTTATTAATTTAATTTTATATTAATGTATCTTTGCATGGCTAATATTGTGACTTATAACATGTGATCACTTAAGATAACTTAAAGATTAAACTTAGAAGTGTTGTGCATAAATAAGAATTATCCACTCACGAGGGGCCATTTTGCACAATGATCCCTTTGTAATGGAATATTTTGTAGTGTGGAAATTCTGTGTCCACATAATGTGAATATAGACAACATTTTGAACTGCTGCTGCCAAGACTCTTATTTACAGGCAAAATAGAAGCCATTGAACTCAGCCATCTCTTTGAAGAATGGTGAAAAAGTCTTACATCAGGGAACGGCATCTTTCCTTTCATCATGGACAGATGAGGAAGGCAAAGTTAAGAGAAGCAGCCTGTTGGTGCAGGTGGAGGGACCTCTACTGGTGACGTTGTTGATATCAGTGTGTCCTGTCTAATGTTGGGCTCTTACAGCATTTGAAACTGAGGAATGAGACACATTTACTCCTACTTACAGCAAAGTGCAAGAGCATTATGATACATACTTTTCCTCTGATGATTATTAAAACTGTTTGCATAAGAATACCATGTTATACTGAGAACTCTAAACAAGCTAAGCATGGAGCCATAGTCTGTCCTTGTGAAAGGCACAGGATGTTTCTGGGGGCAGAGCAGGCAGAGGAGATTCCCGGACCAAATGAGATAAACTGACATTGACTTTGTTATGACTTTGTATCAACATCCACTTTATATAAATGTAGAGCTGTAGAGGGCTTACGTTAGACATTTTTCTGTACTATTCTGTAGTGTGGAAACTGTTCCCTTGTGTTCACAAGTAAAAATGAACTTTGATGTAGCTTCAGTGGTCTCTGTCTATTCTTGATGATGAAATTATTTAACAGAGCAAATTTAAGATAAACTCTCAAGTGATTAATCACGTGAATGTTCAGTGCAGTAAGAGCCAATCAGACAGTGTTCCAAGATGTAAAGTTGTATTTTTAACCCCCAATTAATAAAAAAACGTACTAAATAATTTGCCTTAATCTACATCTACCAGAGGGCAGCAACAACCTATCAATATTTTCTCAAAACAGCAAAATATAAAAGTCATGTTATTTCACAACAAATTTATTGAGGTTTAATTAAATGCTTTTGCATGCACCAGAAACAACCCCTGAAATAATGTATATACAGTACAATAACCTTGCACAGATCTTTGTTACGTCACACTGTGTTAAACAGTTCTTTCATGAATCAGCAAACCTATATTTGACTTTCATAACTTCAAATCACACATACATAATGATTTACCAGGATCTCCTTCACCATATAGATCTCATTCAAATACCTTACTTGGTGTCAGAAGTTTAACCTTTCTGCTCCTTTGTTGTGTTTCATTTCACTTCATTTACAAAGACAATAACTAAAAAGGATTTTTTTCCATCAGTTATTGTGGCACTTTGGTTTCAAAATGATTTCAAGAACCAGAGAAGTTGCAAATTTGACATCAACAGTACGAGACTAGACTGTTGGCCGGGGTACAGTGTATGCTACTTCTTCCTGATACATGTAAAGGCTGGAGTTGATTCTCATGTGACTCCGGTTCCTGTAACTTGTCTCTTTGTTGAATTCTGTCCATCAACTTATCTTCCCTGCAGCAGTAAAGCTTTAAGATGTTGTCATCCTCATCAAGTGGTCCATATTAACCTCCCGTGCTCAATTTATTCTGCAGACGGAGAAGAGAAGTATTTTAGAATGTTACCAACATAAATCACAATTAGTTAGAGAGATAACTAATACAGTCATATACCTTCTTGGCATTGTCCACACACTGCATGTAGGCCGAGGCGATATTCGAGCAGGACAGAGTCTTTCCTGTGTTCTCCTTGTAGCATTTTAAAATCTGACTCTGCAAGTCACCACACACCGGCTGGATATGGAAACGCCTGTGAGAGACATGCAAACATCCAACATGTTAGTTTGGTAGTTCATACCATATTCGTGAAACATGAGCCTATTATCTTATTTATAAACATCTCTCTATAATGAATGTCAAGTCATTTGTCCTTGTACCATGCATTAGAGCAACCTTACTAAGTTAACCTCATAATGTCTGGTAGTGAATTTAAAAGGTCCTGTTTTGGCATGTTTGCCCATGTGTTATGTAACAACAAAGTGTAAAAATGTAATTTCCCCTTGGAAATCATAAAAAAAAAAAAGTATGTCTTCTCCATATTCATAAACCATAAAAATGTTATATATTACTGAGACTGGATTTTTAAGAAAGGCACATTTGCGTCTAATTTTTGCATGTAAACAAATGCAGTGAATCCAAACTTACGCAAAGCGGTTGTGAGTCTCTTCCTTGCCCTTCTGGAAGCTCTCAGCAGTCACTTTGTAAAACTCAGTGCACTGTTGAAAAGGTAAAATGACCACAAGTTACCATCAAGGTAAAATATGTTAAATACAAATTTTTCACTGAAACTATGAGTTGCAGATTCAGCTGATGGTTCTCCTTGGCTTTACCACTACGAGCGACCCTTTGGATATTGATTTTTTAAGTCAGAAATATTGAATATCATCAAAAGAAAGGGGGGCTTTTGTGTAAGTTAAACCTAAATGAGATGCGGAGATGAGGAATTCTCAAGTCAATAAGTGTTGCTCACCTTTGCTTCAAGTTTTGTGATATGTTCCTTGTAGAGAGTGTCTCGTTTCATCAACTCTTTCTCCCTCTCCTCCAGCTGATGGGCCTGTGTGAGTTTAATAGGTTTATAATGTCATCATGCCTCTGTTACGACCTTTGTTTCATATTTTATGGACCGTAATACCCAGAATTTCCACCGTTATACCGGTGGATAACTTTTTTTTGTCTCAGACGAAATAAAGAGCAATGCAACACAGCTGTTATGTGCGATTAGAGCAGAAGGAAAGTGAAAAAGTGAGTCATGCACGTAGAAATTCTCTCCCGTCTTACCTTCAGCTCCATCCGCTGAAACAACACAAGGGAAGCAAGAAAGACAAAGAGGCACAATAAGAGGAAAGCTTTTCAATTTACAAGAGAGATCCTTACACATGTACAGATCAGGCTTTTCTTGTGCTTACATAAAGCTGCACCATGAGCCTTTCGTCACCAGTCTTCATTCGCTCCTTCATGATGGAGTCGGTCAGGTTGTCCACGTACGCCGCCTTCTCCCCCTCCAGCGTCTTTTTCACCTGCTCCTCCACCTGAGCCTGAGCGGCTGCTTGGGCCTCTGCTTGAGCCTGAGCCCTCATCTCCTCCAGCCTTCACACAGATCACATGTTTTAACTTGTTCTACTGGTTTTACTACTAGTCGATTAGTTGATAGACAGACATTTAATCAATCGCAATTTTGAGTACTTTTTGGGAGAGAGTTCCTGCTTTAGTAATTTGTCTTTATCACTGTAAACTAAATGGGTTTTGGACAGTTTATCATCTGGGAATTAAAATGAGAAATTTTCACTATTTTCTGACATTTAATACATAACACGATTAATCATTTGACAAAAGTATTTGGCAGGTTAACTGATTCTGCAAATAAATTGCAGCCCTACACTTCATTCAGTTTTATCATTTTCCTCTCATTCTTTATAATTCTAGATTTATAATTTGTAACATGAATCAATGGCTTGTCATTTTAATATTGCATCTAATGCCTGCACCCACAATTGTACTACATTCACATGTGTGTATTTACTATGTATTAGGGATGCAACTAATGATAATCTCTCCTAATGATTAATCTGCTGATAATTATTCTTTTGAATAATTAATAATGAAATACTATAAAATGCAAAATCAGAAAATATCCGCATTTGAGAAGTCTATACCAGTCATTTTTTCTAACACTTTTAATTGATCAGTCACTCAGCGTTACTACGTCCATCAAGCATTTTCCTTAATTATCTATAGTCCACCTGTATTTATTGTATCTCATCAGACAAAGACAGGACACAAGCATCTTCTCACACACATAATGAGATATGTGACAGAAACTCAGTAAAACATTGACAGTAACGTGTCCTTACTGTTGCTGCAGCGCCTGCCTTTTCTGGTTGATCTCCTCTTCCAGACTCCTCTGCATCTCTTCTTTGATCTTCTGCCTCAACTCTTCCTCCATCACTTCAGGAGGAACAGGCGGGGCTGTAAACATATTTAATTTGTGATGGAAAAAAGCACGAGAACTTAAGTTGATTTATCATGGTGATCAGCTCACCTGCTGCAAGTGGTGGTGCTGAAGCGACAGCAGGCATTTCTTCCTCAACAACAGGGCACAGAGACAGGATTATGGGGGGCTCCTCAGCAGGGGGAGGTGGAGCAGGTAGAGGTGGTGTGGGAGGCTCTACGAAGGGTTCACACACAGGTGCATCAGTGGGCATGATGGCCAGCTTCACACAGTGAGAGGGTGGCGAGGGCTCTTTACAAGTGAGCTCTGGAGGGTGAGACGGTGCCGCCACCGGCTCTGGAGAAGGGGGAGGTGGGAGCAGTTCACATGGAGGTGGTGGATCGACAGTTGAAGCCGCGACTGGAAGCACTTCCTTTTCAATTGCAGTGGGTGGGACTGCAGGCTCAACAAGAGTCGTCTCCACTTGGGGAGGTAAAACTACAGCTTCAACTGGAACTGTGTCAACAGGACAGGGTTGTGTTTTTGGTTCAACTGGTGTAAAATCAACAGCGGGCGGAGGTTGAACGGTTTCCACTGGTGGCACAGACAAGACGACCACTTCAAGAGCTTCAACAGAGGGAGCTACAGCAGCATGCTCAATAGTTGTTGGAGATGTTTCAGAAGGCAGAGGTGAAGCTAAAGGTTCAGGTGGAGCTACAGCTGATTCTACAGGTGGAGCTCGGATCACAGGTTTGAAGCTGTGTTCTGACAGGATTTCTGTTTCTATATGAGGTGGGATAAAGGATTCAGCAGGAGGTGGAGGAGATTCAAGCTCCACAGGTACTTGTGGGGGAGGTGGAGAAGGAGGTGTAGGGGCCGAGACAACCGTGTCGGTTAGAAGTGGAGTTTTTGGCGGGGCCATAGGATCAACAGAGGTAGGAGGCAGGGAATGAACCTTTGCAGCAGGAGGAGATTCCACTGACGGAGGTGTGGATGGGGCTTCTTGGAGAGGAGGAGGTGGTGGAGCGGGGTCTGAGACTACAGGGGTTGTTAGAGGTGGAGATCTGGCCTCTACAGGTGGAGGTAGGGAGTGAAACTTTACAGGAGGAGGAGGGACGAGTTTTACAGGAGGAACAGGTTCCACTAATGGAGGTGGAATGAACAGAGGAGATGGCGGGGGTGCCAGAAGAGGTATCAAGTGTGGGACAGACGGGGGGGGGACTGGAGTGGCTGTTGGGGTTTCAGATGTTTGTGGAGGGGAACGTCCATTCTGAGAGAGCTGAGGAACGAGGGCCTTTGAAGACTGTTTCATCCGATGGATCACTTTATCCGACAGCTGAAGAGAAACAAGCGAATTATCTTTAAAATGCATCCTGTCGCTGTTATTTTTGGTTATTTTTTTTGGGGGGGGGGGCGGTAATGGGTCCTGAAGCCCTGCTTTTGCGGCCTTTTTTGGCCCAGTTTAGTTTCACTAATTAAAAAAAAAGTTAGGATTTAGTTTCAGTTATGGTGTCTTCCTTTCCTTTCTTTTTATGTTTATTTATTATTATTAATTTTGATTATATCATACATACATACATACATATGTGTATAAATAAATAAATAAATAAATAAATAAATAAATAGATAGATAGATAAATAAATGGAGCAGTTAGTATGATTTTACTGTCAGAGCAGGATTGAGGATTAATCAGTACTTGATGCTTTTTTAAGTTCACTTGTACGGTTTTGTGGATCTGGCTTCTCTTATTAGATATTATAAAATACAGCTATAGGAAAAATGTAGTGAAAGGGTTGAAAGGTTAAATGTAGTAACATGGCACATTTGACATCAAAATCTTTTCTCACCATCACTTCAATTATTTCAAGATGTCTACCTGACAAGCTTTCCCCCTGATCTAGTCTTAATTGTGTCAGCCATTCCCTCAACCTTTGAGCCAACGTGGATAAGAAGCCCTTAAAAGGGCTCAGAAAATCTGAGATTGCAACAGCTACAGCTCAGCTGAGGAAGATTATGTTCTATGATCGAAAGCTGCATCACGGTTAGTGAATGGAGATTGTAATGAAAACAGTTCTGACAGCCAGATATGAGATAAATGGATTATTTAAAGATTAGGAAATACCAATAAACTGTCATAATTTCAATTAATAATTCCCTAAAAATAACTGGATGATTGTTTTAAAAAGTTCATTCATAAACTTAAAGCTTGTTTAATTTTAGGTCTATGATAATACTGTTTTTGTAATGGTAAGGATTTAGAAACTTAATTGCAGTTATGTTCATATGATGATAATAATATGAATAACTAGACTCTATAGCCTAATTATGTGTTATTTAAGCAGATGTCAAACGTCTGTTTGTTTTTTCGTGTAGTCCCCCTGAAAACCGACCTTTCCTTCTATATTTAGCCCTAACAGGGGAGCAGTCTGTAAAGAAACTAACGTGGGGGAGAGATCATATATTTACGGATTACATCACAGAATCAGAGAACTAAAGATCATCCCGGATTGCAAATGAAAAAGTAACACTCGTGCACTCTGCAGCGACGGTCTCTCTATTGAAAAGGTCTGCACCTTTATTTAGTTTTGTTTGAATACTTTCTCCCACTTCAAATGCATGCATTATTCTCCTCTAACTCACCCGAATGCCCTTCACAAAAGTAATTCCTCCGCCTGCCCCATCCTCATGAGAGAGGTGACTCGGGCTGTTTCCCCCCATCCACACACACCTGCAGCAGCCGCAGCTACACACACTATCAGAACTGTGTGTTTACTGAAGATATTGAATCCACAACGTGGATCTCAGGGAAATCAACTCAGCTGCAACAATCTGCCCTTCCCACTGCTGAGAACACCAACTGCTGCTATTGGATGCAGCCGAACAACGCCTTTCTGGATTGGTCGGCTCGCTTTAAAGCCAATGAACTGTAAAGGAACATTTTGTCCCAGCTATAGCATTTATAAAATAACTAATACATAATCCAATCTTATTCTTCTTTACCAGTGATGGAAGAGGCAATATTTAAGAAATATATATAATAACTATAAGTATAAATAACTGTAAGTACAACAGTATTAGAATCTAAATGTACCTGTTAAAAGTCCAAAGAGTACTCAATATGAATGGCTCATTTTAAAATAACATAGTGTATCATAATTATTGATGCTATTGATGATTTGTAAATATTACCTTAATGTTGTAGCTGGTAAGGGTGGGGATAATTTCAACTACTTTATTTACTGCTGGCTAGTTTTATCTAGTAATACATAATTTACAACGTACATCATTTGTTGATTTAATTTAGTATTAATAATCTGCAAAGTAACTGCAGTTGTCAGACATTTTTTAATGAAGGAAACAATCCAATATTTGTACTTACAGTAGTGAAGTAAATACACTGGTACGTTACACCGCTGTCTTTAAAACATGCACTTCTTCTTATGCTAAATTATTTAACAGCTACAGAGACTCTATAATCTATTTGTAGCCATGTTGTCATTTTAATTTGTGTGCAGGGAGTGTAAAGATTGATTGTACTGTACAACAAGGAGGTTTCCTGCTAACAAATACTGGTCCAGTACACCTGAGACAGATTGACACAAGGAAAAAAATACAGCAACTAAACAATCTCCATAAATTATACCTTTGACATTCAAACTGTTTGATTTCAGCTGCCCCTTGAACATTTGTGTAGTACTTTTTTGTCATTCAGCATCACATTATTGTGTTCACTATAATCCTACTGTGTCATGTTAAAAAAAAAAGTTCAACTAACATTACAGACATAAGAAAGTTGCATCCTGATTTTGAATTTGTGAAAGCTATTGAGGTTTTAATGTTTAAAAACACGGCAGGTGATATTCTATATTTTTATTATCACAAATCCCATTAAAAGACCAAAAACAACACAGAATTGATCCTTTTAAGAAGTAGCTAAAGCCTGGTAAAGCATAAAGCTGTAGAACTGCATTAAAGTCTGTTAATGAATCTATCCGAAATATATCCTGCTGCTGTAGAAACTCATTAGTGTACCAATACACCTTGTGTATCAATCCGCAGCTGAAAATAGTCCTCAACAAATGCTCTATATACTCCAGCTGTTTCTAGATATGATTTGACCTTTTTAACCAGTTTATTAAAGCTGCAATAACTGATTTACCGGTGGCAGCAGAAGCAAGCTGTAAACACAACATTACCAAATCTATATTAAGGCTTCAATTATAGATTATTTCCATTTAATTCACTAACCCTAACCCTATGGACATATTGAAATTAAGTCCATTATTCACTCTCTTTTAACAGGTTTTTAGGCTCTGGCTGCTCATAATTCACAAGTTGGTCGCTACCTGGGTCTGTCTGCTGTTTTCGATACAGACTAATGCAAGTATAGAATATCACCAGCGTTATTGTGTTGTGTATGTGTGTGTGTGTTTGTGTGATGAATCTAGTGTGGCTTAAACTAAATGACAAATGTATAAAAATCACTGCAGGATAGTCAACCACAATTTCTAAGTCCAACACAGTGGCTGTTTTTGAAATCGACCACCCTTCTTCTTCTTCTTCTTCTTCATCTTCCTCACTCAACCTTCTTCTCCTTGACATCAGGTCCACGCAGAGCCGCCCGCACGCTGCTCCACACCTCTGTGTACAGCAGAGTGCCCAGAAAGACTACGGCCGTGCCCACCCAGTGCCACGTAGTGAAGGGGTTTTGGAAGTACATGATGGAGAAGATGAGGCTGAAGAACTTCCTCAGAGTCACCACCAGAGTGACGGTCAGCGACGTGCACTCTGTGGTCAGAATGAAAACGCCACGGATGCACACATATCTGAAAACAACTGGTTAAAGTCTGTAACAAGCGTGCAGGTATGTGGATTTTTCCACATAAGACAATAAATAACAGAAATGCTGTACACCCCACATGATAAACAAACAAACAATTTGTTATTTTCTATATAATAAAAAGTGGTTTTCAAACGTTTTGGCTTGTGACAAGGACTGTGACTGTTCTGTGTTATATTATAATACCGATGTGAACATGTTACCAGAGTTTTAGTAGCAATATCAAAACAAGTTTTAAGTACCTTATTATTATCAGTAGGTAATTTGTTGATTTTTGACAGGGGGATGGATTGTTTAGTTAAACCCTCACATACATTTATTTTTAGATAATATTATGGATCCAAGACAAAACTGACTCTAGACTTCGCTCTATATAACTATTCAATGTATTAGCGTTTAACGTTGCAATAACCATAGATGTAAAACAATAGATATGACATGTAATTCTGACTCGTTTTATATCTATGGTCTTAACACACGCATTGCGAGAACTTTAACTAATTAAACATAACAGTTTAAAATTAGCAAAGCGGATCAGAGAATTGTATTGATGCAGTGCTTTGTAGGCCGGCGTTGTGGTGCTGGAGCCTTCAGACACACAGATAAACATGTCTTTTTTTATCATCTTGTGACCTCTTGTGTATGTTGAGGTAACCAATATAAAAAGGTAACAACTATTGCAAAAGATAACTAAATGTTTTGGATACTGTGTGATGACGTTGATCACCAGGTATAGCCACATTATCGGCATTGTCAGTCCAACCACCGGAACAACTGTAGGAGCTGAGACAAAGAGAAGATGTTTATTTACATCTTGGAATAAAGATGCAAAATGTGCAAAAATGCTTTCCTGAATGAATGGACGGCACTTACTGCTGTGACTGAAGTAGACACAGTGGTTGTAGATGTTTGTGGAGAAAAGCAGGAAGCCTGGCAGAGGCAGGCAGTGCTACGAAGACACAAAAAAGATCAATAGCTGGTACAGAGATAGTTTATTTCTTAATGCTCAAATGAAGCTTGAATTTCCCAGGCAGCCTTTTGAATATTTTAGGGCATGTTGGAGAAAACTCACATTATAAAAGAGGGCTTCCTTGGAGTGTTTTCCATACTGCTTGTACAGTGTCTCCTGGAAAATGCCCATCCTCGCAGACATCAGAAGAGCGAAGGTCAACATGCCAATACCTGAATGAACCGAAATCAACTTCAACAACCAAACACGTCACTTTGGACTGTGGAAAGTTATGATGGAAGTTTTCCCGATTTTAGATGAACTACTTCACAGATTTATCAAAAAAAGAACGATTCACATTTGTTGCAGCCCTTTTCCAAATAAAATGTCAATTTAAAGTCTTTAGCACCCAAAACTCACCTATAAGCCAGTGCATTAAGGCATAAAAGCCTTGCTCTTCTGATCCCTCATTGCCTACATTCTGCAGAAACAAATACATAAATAAAACATAACAGGTCAAGATTGCGCATTCTGAGAGATTGAAGAAGGTGGTGTATAGACAAACAGACACTTAATAGGCAAATAAAAACATAATGCAACATGTTTTTCAGAGGACTCACCATTTGTCTCGCAGACATGATGGTACAGATGAAGATGCCAGCTGAAATTAAAGCTACAGATAGATATTTACTCGCTGAATACCTGCAGGGGGAGAAGAAAGTGAGGGACAAATAACGACAATGTAAATACAAATGTGCTATATTTACACTGCGGCCGAGGCTGCCGTTAAAGGTGCCACCTGCTCCTAAACACTCACACACATTCACACTCCGTTGCGCAGCATCGGGGGCAACTCAGGGTTCAGTGTCTTGCCCAAGGACACCTCAACATGGGACTGCAGGGCCAGGGATTGAACAACCAACTTTCCGATTGGCAGGCAACCGCTCTACCACTGAGCCACAGCCGGCCCAATCAAACCGCATATTGATGCTTTTAAACTTGCCAACATATATAAAAGCTTTAAAGTATTGTTGTTGTCAGAAAAAGCAGGTGTACCTTTTCTTCAGGATGATTATTCCTAGGATCATGTTAGCGATTAGTGATCCCTGCAATGAAACAAGACAGAGATCAGACTGAGGTAGAGGTAATGGACGAAGGTGAGGGGATGATAGGGGAAATTTAAAAAATATAGGTGAAAAGCAGACATGCAGTTCTTACTGATCTGAAGATCATGTGTAACGGCATTGCGATGTTGAAGTTGAGAGCGTAGTTGTTGATGACGCTGACTGTGAAGAACATGATCACCATGATCACATAGTTTCTGGGGAAAAAGGGACAGAACAGGTTTGTTTTAGGATCTGTTCTACATCTTGCAGCAGGAAATCTAAACCCCATTGATGTGTTTTTTTACCTTAAAGGGATTGCTGGTTTCTTCCTCCCAAAGTTTGTTTCAAAGATGAAACCTTCTAATGAGATGAAGACAAACTGAGCAAAGGTGACTATGTTGCCACATCCTGGAAACTGTCTGAACGACAAAACAACAAAAATATAGCCGCAAGAGGCGATTTGTGGGTTAAAAACTTTTTTCTCAACAGCAACATCAAAGTAATTTCACACATTGGTCAATAACTTGAAAAGTAATTGTGATATGGACATGATTTATACAAATTGTAATAGGCTTGAACCATTGATGATTCACTACAAATTTGGTGGAAATCAGAGCTAGGGTGTAGGAGGAGATCTCAAAAATGTGTGGTGGACATGGCCTTTTGAAAGTTAACATTTTGAAGCCTTAATTACAGCGCCATCATGTGGTCGATTAGGTTCCTATTTTTAAAAACGTTATAGATGGAATGATATTTAGCTGAATGATAAAGTTGCAAAACACGGACCACTATGAAACATGCTGAGCAATGTTTCTTTTTAATATTACATGGGATAATTTGAACAATTCAGTAAAAAATGTTGAAAGTTTTGTGTAGTTATTCTTGATATTGATTTGGTTATTTGGTTGTGTTTTCTTAAGATAAGCGTCTTTGCTTTTCTCTATTTTACATTTTTCTTTTGGGCCTTTGCTTTCATGATTGTATTATTGTTTTATATGGATATCTTTTCATCGGTCCCCAGAAAGATTAGCAACTGCTATGGCAGATCGGTGTTAGGATTCAATCAAATAAACAAATAACCAGTATCCTCATTTGCACTTTGAACTTCCTTTTCCTTCTTTCCCCCCTACCCTTTCGTCTTTTATTTAAGTATGGATTTTACATTACTATATACACATGCAGTCTATTCTATATTTATACTATGTACATAAACATCTTGGCCACAGAAACTACCTTGGGGATAAATTAAGTTCTCTCTGATCTCAGTTTAGATCAGCAGCAATGGCAAGCAGTTGCACTTCATTAATAACACAAGTTTTACACAAGTACATGAAAAAGCTAGGCTACTTAACGGCAGCTACACAACCTGTCGAGGATAAGTAGCTAACAGCTGTGAAAACTTTTACGCAGTAAAGTTGACAGAAGTTCACTAACTGTCTAAGTTTGTCACTGACCTCACAAGCAGCTCCAGAGACACAACATTGCTACAGCATCCGACAAAAACCAGAACAATTGCAAAACCAGTACCCATGTTGGTTCACTGGTGACAAAACCTCGGTGGAAAAATGTGTCACTTAATAAAGCAGATGTCTAATAGGTGCATTTTTGCAAATAAGCAGCGTTTCTGTTATCTAAATGAAGATATTCTGCTTCAACACAAAATCCTGCTTAAGTTGAACACGTCTGAATCTGAAATAGAAACTTCCGTATCGCGTTGGCTTATGGGAGTTGTAGTTCCTTTCTGACGTTACAGAACAAAAGGTACGCAGTGTTCTTAAAATGTTCTGTGAAATTACGAGTAAAAACATATGTTGCCACGGTAACATTAATGGGACAAAATATTAGTGAAATGTGTGAAAAATAACGAACAGAAAGCGTAAATGAATGAGTTGACAGCGCAATGACTGCGCAGTCGTCATCCACAGTGACATTCGAACGCGCATGCGCAGATAAGTAGAATATTTAAAAAGAAATTGAAGAGCTTTCACTCTGCTCAAATCTGGTACCAGAAACCAAACACACCACGAAAAGCTCTACGCAATTTGATCATATTATAATATATATATATATATATATATATATATATATATATATATATATATATATATATATATATATATATATATATATATATATATATATATATATATATGTATATATGTGTGTGTGTGTTTAAACCTCCCCCAAATAGATGGATGGATGGATGAATGATTTGGGATAACGATGTTATATTATTATTATTAGAGAATTTCAGAATTTCACATGCAACTTCCCCGGGTGTTGTCCTGCTGGCAATAGAACAATTAAGTTGGAGTGATAGTGAGATTATGCAATAAATGCTGGTCTGACAAGATTTTTTTAAACAGTTTTCTATTGGCTTGGTTTTAACCTATAATTTAATGGAAATAATCTGTTGTTAATCTGTCGTATTATACTATTTATTTTATATACTATTTAAACTACTGTTGGGTTGTTTATTCTATAGCAGTGGATTTTAAGCTGATGTGTTTTACAGAAACTGTAAATCTCACATCAAAATAGTGCAGAATCAGAATCAGGTTTATTGCCAAGTAGGTTTTCACCATAGATATATGGTTTTCACACAAAAGGAATGTGCCTGTTGTTCTGGTGCATAGATAGATAGATAGATAGATAGATAGGTATTTGTTGATCCCAAGAAAAATGGGAAATTACAGTGTTACAGCAGCACATGTTAAATCAGTCGCACAGCACAGAATGTAAATATAAATGATATACTAGGAAAAATATACATACACACAACATACATGAAATAAATAATAATAGGAACAAAATAAAAGAACAAATATTTGAATATACACAGGATGGGAAAACCATGCATGGCCATAAACATAGTAAAAAAAGACAAATAAAATACAAATTATAAACAATAATTGCCTGTACTGCAACAGCCAAGAAACACTAATAGAAAATGCAAGCTATGTACAATACAAATATTACAAATATTTAGAATAGATTTGTTTTTGTAATGAACGAGCTGTTGTACCACCAACTTCAACATAGACGATCTTTGGTGGAATGCGTCCGTGCGTCACTCCCGACGACGTGGCGTAAGGAACCGCTAGCTTCGCTTTCACCGCTGCTTCTGTTGTATCAGTTAGCCAGAAAACAGCAGGTTTGAGTCGGTACGAGCTTTGCATTGTTTGATAGATTCTCTTGCTGCCGCCAACATGATTTCACTCACGGATTCACAAAGTAAGACCGGTTAATGTTTTCTCGTTGTTCTTTGTATGGTTTCTGTGTTAAACTCCGTTTTAGCTCAATATAGAGGTTAGTAGCTCAAACACAATTGGCTGAGAGCATCGTGACGTCACGTAGCTAAACGTCACTGTGAAGCGTTTTACTAAATGACGAAAAAACTCGTATTTTGTTCAAATATTCCATTCTTAAAATTCACTCATGGTATCAACTAGTTCGTTTTATTTGATCTTTCAACACTTGATCTATTAACATAGTGGTGAATCTTAATTACCTGAATCACAAGTTCTGTATAAAATATACCAAGGTACAATATATATAAGGCATTTAATAGTAATGGCATATGGAAAAACAATTAAGTCTAGATTCTTCTTCCCTAAAGTCTTTTCATTCATTGACAATGATTAATTGATTCCACTGTTTATTGATCATGTTATAATTATCGTGTTGTTTCAGCACTAGTTTGCACCGAATTTAGGAGTTTGCAAAATGGATTAAGTCCTCTACCACAATGGATGTGATTTTATATTTCCATCCGCCATGAGATCATCAATCATTTCAGGAGTCCAGCAAATTAAATACCTTACAGATTAATGTTCTTTTTTTCAAGATGCAAAAATCATTGTAAATAATTCAAAATTGTCATTAAGCAGTCCTACTCAGTGATTTGCAACACAGACGGCGATGACCTGATACGACAGTATTGAAAAGTCTCTGGCTAGCCCACCCATATACTGAATATTAAAGTTATTGTGTGACCCCGATCTTATTTCATATAGGTTTGTTTTCCTCATTACGTCGAATGGAGAACCATACACTCCTCATTAATACACATTGTTACTACATTTATCATGCACGCTTTTTAAATTAATTTAACTGTGTTTAATTTGGTTGTGTAAGTAAATACAGTTTACCGGCTTATTTTTATCCCGTCTTCCTTTCTAATATGTTGCACCCTGTTATTGTCTGCAGCTGCTAGGTTTCTCCCTGGAAATGAAAGTTTATGACATGTCATGTCACCACATGTATCTGGTGTAAACACTCTTTTGTTTATTACAGAAATTGGGATGGGGTTGACCGGGTTCGGTGTGTTTTTCCTCTTTTTTGGGATGATGTTATTTTTTGATAAAGCTCTCCTCGCCATTGGAAATGTGAGTTGGTCAATAATACTATTACAGTCAAACATAAGACCTAACCAGTGTCACACCTCTGATTGTATTGTGTGTCTTTGCTTGTTGTGCAGATCCTATTTGTGTCAGGCCTGTCCTTCGTCATCGGCCTGGAGCGAACGTTCAGATTCTTCTTCCAGAGACACAAAGTAAAAGCCACCAGCTTCTTCCTGGGAGGAGTGTTGGTGGTTCTGATTGGCTGGCCGATCATTGGAGTCGTTCTGGAGATCTACGGTTTCTTCCTCTTATTCAGGTCAGCCCAATCAGAAAGAAAACAAATCTCTGTGTCATCATTGGCTAAATTAATGTGAATTCTTTTTTTGGTCTAACCTCTCTCTCTCTCTTTCTTTCTCTCTAACAGAGGATTCTTCCCGGTGGCGGTGGGCTTCATCAGACGAGTACCTGTAATTGGCTCTTTGCTCAGTTTACCAGGGATCAGTTCAGTAAGTATTATCACGATCATTGAATTACAAATTAAATCCCTTTACATGATTGCAGACTTGCATCAGACGGCCAATTCATCACACAGAATATTTGGTTACGTTGTCACTGTTATTATTTTTTATTTTATGTGTTAATTAAAAGCTGCAACAGCATCTTATAAGTGTAGAAAGTATATAGAGTCAGAGCCGGAAAAACTGTGAGATGAATTTATTTTTATTTATTTTAGATTTTTTATTATTACTAGTTGCTAGGTCTGTACAAGTGTTACCAAGGAGCAGCAGGAAAGAATGCGAGTTTCAAGGCTCTGCAAGTTGATTTCCATGATGTACTGACATTAACTAAAACCACTGTCGGGCAGGAACTAGGAAGTCTCTAATGGATTGTCAATGACTGCTGGTGAACTACGGTCAAACTGGGAACCACTCGTCAGATATGAATCAAGATTTTGTTGCTGCCTAATACTGCTATTGCTTATTTTTCTTCCAAATGTTTTCAGAAACCTATTTTAGTTACTTAAGAAATAGGCAACAGCAGTAAAAGCATCTTGAATGCCATTTGATCATCGTGCCCAGATTGACTGCAGTGCGTAAGAGACTCCTTGGCTCTCATTGGTTGTTTTCTTTATGCCTTTAGGAGCACCAAGAGGAGGCGAAGGAACATGATTATTTTAAAAGTTTTTTTTTTACAGATGATCTGTTTACTGTAGTACTGTCAGGATATACTGACAGTTTGAGCAAATATAATTTTAAAGTTAATAAAAGTTACCTTGCATCTGTAGCTGGTGTGTGTTGTTAGAAACCTTATTGTGTCTACAGGGACAACTCTATTTTACGTGGTTTGCACTTTTTGTGGCGTCAAATGAACTTTCTCTCAGATGTTTTCTGAGCTTTAAACTTTGCATTGAATGTTTTTGTCTGATTCAGTATAACAGGTTCTAAATAACTCTTGTTGTCTTTTTCTCTTCCAGCTGGTGGATAAAATTGGAGAAAGCAACAACATGGTATAACAGAGGACTGTTTTTGTATCTGAGGAGAACTTCAGTATGTATCATAGTTTCCAACAGTGACTGTATATCTTGGTCATGGCCACTCCAGAACTGGGAATCCAAACAACATGTATCCGTGGACGTTTGACTGACATACTGATGTTTTATATCTGACTGCCAAGAGATTTTTTTTTTAAAAGCTGGAAGCAGGTCTCCCATTTTGTATCATTCCTGTCTGATATTTATGGACTGATAACTTGGGACCACTGGATCAACTCAGCGGAGAGTCAGGAGCTCTTTGCAGCGTCTTCTCTTCCAGATTGTGTGCCTGAACAGTCACTGAGAGCTGTTTTTTTTGAGTCCCTGAATAAAGTGTTACTGGAATTTTGTACATTCAAAATAAATTATGTTGAGCTAAATGTTACTTGGGAAAAGAAACCTCAACTTTTGTGGAAAAAGTTCAAGATGCTTGTCATGGATATGTTTTACTGTAACTTTTGTAAGTGCATACTTAGAATAAAGTGTGTATTTTATAAATGTGTGTTATTTACTTTTTCCAGCAGAGATCAGTTTTATATAGCCAAACAGGATCATTAATCCTTTGATTTACATTCAATTATTTCTTTGATAATTTAAGTGTAGGTTTATCCCTCCTCTTATTTACTTAACATTTAGCACTTGTTAAAAAATACTATGGCAGTATTGAATAATTTTTTTTAAATTTATTTTTGCTTATGTATTTGTCTACATCACCTATGAAGTAACTTTTTAAACTGCATAACTAATAGTCATAATAATGATATATGATTACAAACGTACAAATACAGTTACAAACTGCTGTACAAAGCACTCACAGATGGGCTTAAAACTTCAATCCGTTTATAAATACCAACTAATGATGACATTTTGAGCTGGAAGGTTCATTCTTGACTTGAGGAGGGACTGAACACGTGTAAATATTAACATTAACGATGGCTCTGTGTCGTTCACTGTCCCAAGGAACATACAAGATGTGACATGTGAATTACTGAGTATTACATAGTCTGCTCATTTTCAGGTTCATACTTGTGTTTTGGGTTTCTACTACAACATGTTTTAATGCTTTAATGTTTAAATGTTATTTTTGTCATACTGTTTATCTGAATATAATGTACCTGTTTTTGCCCTCTGACTGAAATTCTCCGTTTTGTGTCTTTTTAAGCCCTTTCTGAAAAACCTGTCTGCTCTGATTGGTCAGCTGCTCCAGGGCTTCCGTATCTGTGCTCTCTGCACCTTCATTGCAGCTGAGGAATGACTGTAACAGGATTGTAGCAGAACTTTCTACCTATTTTTTACATAACAACCGCACAGAAGTCTGGACAAAAAGGCATGGAAATCTCACTTATTACAGTATGGGACCTTTAAGGGATGCTGGTAGGTTTTGTTGCCACTGGACCACGTCACGCTAGCGGTTTTACCTTTGTGATAAACTAACCAGCTGCAAAAACCTGCACTACCTTCATGTTTACAGTAGAAATATAAAAGTGGTATCAATTTTAACCCTCTAACTGCGGCAAGAAAGCAAATATTCTAATACATGAATGAAGTTCAACAGGAAAAAAACCCAAAACAAATCAGATTCACATTTGCTATTTAAAGCAAATACCTTCCTCCACTTGCACCAAAAGTGATGTAAAAAGACATGTTTTATTGTATGATAAGCAATACTGCGCACAGCTTTATTTTAGGAAAGCATCAACACTTTGACCGACTTGAACTGCATTTACACTCCTTCGCAGCCTCAGGTGTCTACACTCCCATGTACTCTACCCACACGCTGTCATCACATCAGCTCTCATTCATAAAATCTCACCGGTGTCATCATTACGCTCTGACCCCGTGAACAGATTAAAAGTTTATCATTCTCTCAAGTGTGTGTGATTAATGAGCATTGACAGTTTTAACAACACCTGTCACTCATCAATAGAAATATTACGTGAGACATAATTGAAGTACAAATTACCCTCATCAGTGATGCTGTATAATGAGGCGATTTACTTTGTTGTTTTTATAATGGACCAGCAGCAACAGAGGAAGCATAACTCACACATTTAACCTGCAAGAGTTAACAACATACAATTAACGGTAAGGTATATATTTTGTAATATTATTATTATTAGTTGTTGTTGTTGTATTTTGTAAAATATCTTAGAAGAACTAAATCTTAGAAGGGAAACATGAAAAATGGGTTTGAAATTAAGATTTGTAAAAGCAACATGTTACTTTAAGTGCCCGTATTTAGCATGTATAAGCATTTAAAAAAACTTTATTTCTTTTATTTAACAAACTGTAATGTAGTTATCAGCAGAAAAGTGTGTATTAATGTATTTATCAACAATTACAACTCCTGTGTATAAACAGACAAAGTAATAAAATAGACTTAGACACAACATAAAATATGTCTTCACAGGAGAAATTATGATTATTGACAAATACTGTACATTAATAATCACTTCAAATGTCTTTATAGCTGCCTTTAACTGCATTATATTGTCTCATAAACCATTTATTCAGTGGTCGTGGGGACGTAGAGATATTTCTCTTTTTACATTCTAAAATTATTAGTAGTACTATTAGTGTTGATCTTGATTAAACTAAATGTCATTACAGAGTTCAACAATGTCTCTAATGGTCATGTTGCTTGTAGTGACATTAGTTACTCAGTGTTGGAGTGCATCACCACAAGTAAGTGAAAGTTGATTTTTCTCTTACTTTCATTTAAGCTGAATTTAAACAAACACATTAAGACACATAATTAGAAGATCAAATATCATCTTTTACATAACATTTCAGCGCCGGAACTGGACTCCTCAGGCCATCTTATACCTAAAAGGAGCACGTAAGGATTTACTGAAGAAATTTAAAACTGAAGAATTCCATGCTTTTGAGCTGTCATGTCAAAAACACTGAAAACAGTGTTGAATGTTGATGTTTTTTTCAGAAGGACAGCGCGCAGTGTTGCAGCGCACAGGCAGAGAGGAAGTGGACACTTTACAAATAGGTGTGTAGTATGTGATGCCCTGCGGCGTATAAATAAAAAAAATAGTTATATAGTGGTGAAGTAGTATGTTTTTGGCTATTAAAAGCTTGTTCTCTAACTAATAGGTGACTCTTAATAAAGGGTTTCCAAGTTAAAACTGACAACTATTTATGGTTAATAAATTACTAATTAGATACAAGCTATTGTTGAGCACGTCTGGGTTTTAAGGATTTGTAAATGCTCTGTGGCTAGTGTTTTATCTGCAGACCATATGGACCATAATCCCTTTAAATATGATTGATTTATTTCTTGTCAATGTTTTATAATGTCACTGATCTATCAATGATCAGTAAATGGTTCATTAATCATTAATTACACTAACATATTAACACTTTATGAAGAATTCTTTGTTAGATGTCATGCAAGAACTGAATTCTTGCATGACATCAGTTTGATTCTAGGACTTTATCTCACACAATGTAATGTCATGTCCTATATCCTATTTAAATGTCTTTGCCCTGCGTCTCTGCAGTGACTCCCAACCAGAGCAATGATGGACCTGGACTGACTTTGTCTTCCATTCTTCTGGAGCTCCTACAGACAGCTGTGAAAGAAGGTAAACCCTCTGAAAGTTATCCCCAATCACCATCATTTGAGAAATTTTAAGAAGCATTTCCAAATATTTTTAAATCAATTTTTTTCCTCAGGCGGAGGCAATCCAGATAATTACGCAGAAAACCAAGAGATGAATTGGAACTATTTGTGAAGACAATTTTTGTTCCTATTGTCGCATATTCTTGGATTTATTATGTTTTCTTATACGTGTTACTTATCGCTGGTTGAGATAACTTGTAATCAAACATGCTAAATAAATAAGTTTCCCTTGCCTTGTCGGTGAGCTGTGAGTTCAACATGGACAGGTTTCCTTTTTCAGCTGCATAACTTGCTATCGCTTAAGAACAACAACAACAAAAAGTCTGTCACCTTGGGTTACCAATAAATTGTTCACACCACATAGTGATTCTCACCATGCTAAACACATCTCATTTATTGTCATTAATCATCACACTGTCAGAGAGGTGGCCCAATGAGTTTTATTGGAAATGGCAGCCTGAACCAGCCGTGACTCAGTCAAACAAAGGTCACCAGCTGAGTTTTACTCCTGACAGGAATCAGATTTAAAACTCATTTGTAAAAGTCTGCTGTAAAAGCAACAATTTCCTTTTGGGAGATCTTTAGGAAAAGAAATATTTAACACATCCTCATATCTAAACAACAGAATAGGTAGGTTTTTCAATGACTCCCAAAACAACATAAATGACCGTTCCACTTAACTTAATGGTCACCGTTTTAAACTTGTAAACTACTAAAATAAGGAGGTAACTGCATTATGGACTAAGGGCCATAAAAGTCGGTTAATTTTAAAAAGTGACTGTTGACTTTTGGCCTCACACGGGACACAAACCCTGGTCTCCTGAGTGAGATTCCTGTGTTTGTTTGACCTCATCCTGCCTCCTTAACAGGTATTGGTGCCAACAGAGGTCACCACCTAACAACAAACGTAAATATGGGTCATGATGAACTGCTTGCACAATAGACCTATATGGTCGTTTAATGTGTGAGGGTGGTCTGAAATGTCAAATAATTGTTGTAATGCCCTCACACCATACAACCATTGTTCCCCATTCCTATTAAACCAATCCCAGGATATCTAAAATGTATACCAATGTTTCTCCTACTCTTGATTGATGTCAGCGTTCCCCTGTATGCATGTTTTGGCTATGCCTATCCTTAAAATACAAAGATAAGGAGGGGAAAGAGATTTTTGATATATTACTGGAGAAATGTTTGTACCGTACCTGCTCACAGCTTTATTCTCCATCTCTCCTTCACTGTCTTTCTGTAAAAGGACATTAAAGCTTTTGTTACCTTGTTAGCAGGATGACATGTTGTCTCTTTCCTGTTAGAGAATACACATTCTTAAAATAGACTCATTAAAGTTCTCATCTAATTAAAAAAATACTTGAACAAAAGTTTTTATCAGGTGTTCATCCACTGACGCAAATTAATGACTCGAATTCCGTGATAATATATGCAAAAAAACATTGTCCCTGTAAAATCCCCTCAGGAGCTTCCATAGTGTTTCATTTCCGATTTAATTCTTTTAAGATAAAACTTTCAGTGCACCTGTCTCTTTTTACCTGTAGATGTTTCCTTGAATAACTGAACACAGGCACTTTCTGTTCAAGCAACAATAGCTTTATTATACAGCAACACAAATGACCCATGAATCAACAAATGAGTCAGAGCAGCATTTCCCTCAGTTGAAGTCACAAACGTACACCTACAGCTAAATTTGACGGGATTAACCTCCCATACGGCTGTGAATCTACAGAGGGCGGTGTGTTGAAGGTGTGGAAGGTGGAGCTTTGTGGGGTTTAGTGACTGCAGAGTGATAATACGTCAGGAGGGTAAATCTACATCACCCCCATGTGTTCAGTTAGATGTCCTGCAGGTCCTTCTGGATGTCCCACAGCGTGTTGGCACTGGCTTGCAGTTGGGCCACCTCGTCATCTGTCAGGGTCATGTTGATCACACTGGCCACACCTTGGCTGTTCAGCACGCAGGGCAGACTCAGATACACCTCCTCACTGATCCCATACATGCCCTGCACACCAAGAACAACAACCTCACTGTATGTATGAGACGGTACATCTCAAAGACAGAAACAATGTCAGCATAGAAAATATCAAATGCAAAAATGTGAACTCTTATGCCTAAATTTGAAAAGGCTGAACCAACCATTTTAAATTGTAAACATCAATTTACGGATTTAATATTACTTGAACAGTTGTTTTTTTTCTTGCAAATGTGGCAGCCAGTGAACCAAATATCCTTTATATACTGTCTATAATGTATTATATTGATGTCTGTCTGTAAACTGAGCCTTGTTGCACTGAAAACCAAATTCCACTGGTTTGACACTGAGAGCTCAATATGATTTCATAAAAGTAACTAAAGAAAAGTAATCCCTTTCAAAATTGGATTTCAATCAACCTCAATTATAATCTGTTTCCGATTTTGCCTTACAAAATGAAACTTTATAAATTAAAGTTCTAATTGCAATAAATCAAAAAAGAAATATTTATGCAAAAATAAGTAACGTGAAGTGTACTTTAGTGCAACAGATTTAGACTGTACTACATAGCAACATAATGTTTTGCAGGCAAAGGTACAGTTTGTATCCATAACTTAAAGACACAGCTTTCTTCTTAAACTTATGTGAAAAGGAATCTGTGTGTGTGGGCAGCCCTTACCTTCACCATGGTGGAAACAGGATGAATCCTGTTCATGTTCCTGATGAGGCTTTCTGTCAGGTCAGCTACACTCAGACCGATGGCCCAGTTGGTGTAACCCTTCAGTTTGATCACCTCGTAGGCACTGAGAGGCACAGGACACAGCCTAAGGGCCAGTTTTCTGACAGCTTATTATTTGAATTTATTACAGCCTGTGTATTTAAATGGCGACTTTATTTTCCAGAACATTTAAAAGACGTAATAAGCCTCACTTGGTATCAAAGTAGACCATAAGTAGAAACAATGTTGTTTTTCTTAGACAAAAAATGAACAGTTATACCCTAATTTAAGGCCAAACACCTAAATGATCCTGTAATGAGTACATAAATAGGCTATAATAAGCCTTATCTTCTATCAAATTAGACCAAAACAAGAAAGTACTTGGTCTTTGATAGATAGAAAACAAGCACAGTTAGACGCTAATAGGAAACCATAAACCTAAATTATGCTGTTACTAGAAATGCATATATTGCCATATTAGACTCAAACTATATCTAGACAATACATTAAACAAAGTTACACTCTATTCAGAAACCAAATACCAGGGCTTATTAGAAGAAAAGTGGTGGTAATGTCAAATCACGTTGTCACATCTGCCGCAACTTCAGCACTATACCACATGCTTTATCGATGCTCTACTTTCACAGTTGAGACAATAACATGTAATGTTACCATCCAACCACATTTAAGCTGTCGAAGCTGCAGGACATAAGTGTAGTTATTTCCCAGTCAAATCCTTTTTAGTGGCTAGAAGCCTGTTTCCTGTTGAGCACATCTTTCACCGTCAGCACCTCTGAAAACGTCAGCACGTGTTAAACCGAAGGACTTAAGAAATCTGGCTATGTGAATGTATTTGCCCCAAAGACACAACAATTTTATCACTTTATCAACTTCCTTGTTGTTCAACTCTACATAAAAAATAAGACCATGCATTTGGTTATAGGGATGAAGAACTTATGAGTCTCACAAATTAATAAAGAAACTGAACCGACAGCTGTTTAGAGATCGCTGGATTAATAGCCACCTTAAAAAGATTTCAACTTCCGAACTGAGATGGTACTGCCCATCTTCTCTTTTATAGCATAATTGAATAATGTTACACAGTCAGTGGCAAAACATGTCCGAATTCAACACTTCTGCGTTACCCTTCACAATAAAAGCTCTACGACCTATGAATATTTCACTGAGAGGTTACACAATAAAATACATTTAAAGTCTCGCCTTAATGTAGCAAAATGTGCCACTTCTTTTTGGCATAAGCATCAATTATCTCTGCTCACTTTTTCTGTGAGGTCACTCTTGATGGGTAGCAGGCTCAGTCGTGACAAATGTAATTTACGACATTGTCATCAATACATTTTATTTAGCCTGATTATTTTTTTATTCCACTCCCAAAGCATCCATTTGCCTTTTCCCAAAACTGCCTTTGATTAATATAACAACCAAGAGAACCAAAGACCACAGAGAGTGGTCACAGTGCTTCAGAGGCACATTCAAAAGACGTAAATAAATGCTAAAGGTGGAGAAGGTGGTCATAGCAACAAAAGCAGTAAGGTAATACGGGGAATACATGGGGGTTTGTATGCTACAGTGCACAATACTGTAACGGCCAACAGGACAACGTTGTGCTCTGCACTGAAACACTGCAAAGGTTCATGGGACTGTGTTCTGAACGGCTCCTGTCTTCGGATGTTTTAACAATGATCTGTTAATGTTTATGGGTTTATGTTACCTGGGTTTAGTGTTTTGTATTGGTGTAACCCAGTGACTGTAAAAAGAAGGTGTAGTCTGTATCCTTGATGTTCCACTTCCAGGATTGCTTTGGTGCGGCAGGAAATTCCGCCAATGTATTTTCGCCAATTTTCGTTTCCTTCCGCTTTATTTTTTGTTGGAATTTTAAACTTTGGTGGATTTATGAGGTTAACTGCTCCTTAGCTCTCTGCATGGTAAAATTCCACTTTTCCACATTCCACATAGCTAGACTATCTGTCCAATCCCAGTCCAATCCCAGTTGTCTCTCGCACAACTATTTTGCAATGGCTCCTTCCGGCCCTTAGCACCACCCAGACGATTGCAATTAGTGAGGGTGCCTTCAATGTCTTTGAGTAATGGGGGAAATATCCTGCAGATTGTCACAATAATGTACTAAGTTTTGCATACTATGCTTGCTCGGTACTCACTCTGAATACCGGGTTTTAACCAGTACACTTTTTCCTGCTTCCAACGTTACATCCATTGTTACATGATGAAACTATACATATTTACAATTATGATTATTTAAAATCTAATGTTACCTGGTTTTGATAAATATTTGAGTTTATTCTAATATTATTATACATTTAGATGCGAGAACTGTGAACTAAAAATATTACTTGGAGAAGTGTTAAAAAACAAAATTGAGTTATGACCCTACTCTACAAGGCTTAAGGAAATGTGAGCAAGTGACCTCTGGCCCACCTGTCCACCACCATCTTGTGTGTTTCCATCCAATTCTCATCGTCACAGTCAGTGCCGATGTCCGGGTTTAACGTCTGCAGGTTGACTCCAGCCACGTTTGTTCCACTCCACACAGGCACTAAAACACACATGGAAACTTTCAACCTTCCTCTACACACTTCACACATCAGTTATAGTCTGCACAATCAGTTGTCAATAACATAACCCCACAAATCCTCACCACTGGTGTCTCCATGTTCTCCCAGGATCCAGCCATTGAAGCTGCTGGAGTGGATTCCCAGTTTTTCAGCCATCAGGAAGCGGAAGCGTGCAGAGTCCAAGTTGGTGCCGCTGCCAATGACACGGTGCTGGGGAAGGCCGCTCAGTTTCCAGGTTACATAAGTCAGCACATCAACTGTTGAATGAAAAGTGTTGTAAGCATTATTAGAGGGGGCCTGCTGTATGTCTGTGTGAGAGACATAATGAAGAATTGTGTGTTGGACAGTACCTGGGTTGGAAACCACAATAATGGTGCAGTCTGGGCTGTATTTGACAATCTGAGGGACGATGTGTTTGAAGATGTTGACGTTTCTCTGGACAAGGTTCAGCCTGCTCTCTCCCTCCTGCTGACGGACTCCAGCTGTCACCACTACAATGCGGGACTTTGCTGTCACAGAGTAGTCTGAAGCAGAAGTAGATTTGTCATTAAGGTTAAGTATCCTCACTTTCAGGTTCCTCTATAACACGTCTTATCTTTAGATAAGCAGAGATTGCAACACAGCTAGTAAGAATCTTGGCTATCTTTAATGCCAATAGGAAAAAAATGGCTTGGTCACAATGTTTGCCAGTTAGCCGCACCCTGCAGTGCCTGAGGTATAAACATGCCTTTGTCTGCTACTATTTTGGGGGTTTTGAGGAAGAGGCTGCCATGCTGCAGGTCCATCATCTCTCCTTTCAGCTTGTCCTCCATCACATCCACCAGGGCCAGTTCATCAGCCAGCTCCTGCACATATTAGGGAAGTTGAGAGGAACACTTCTTCCCCTCAAAGTACACTCATTCACTAATTAACATGTTTCTGTAGTTGGGGTGCCCAACCTCAATATAGAAGTTCAAGCTGGTTGTTTTAGGGACCAAAAATTATGACTGAAATAATATCTTTTTATTGCAGGATTGCCTCAATTAGATGGCTTACAATTGAAAATTCTGATAAAACAAGATGTAAATATCATTGGCAACAAATCAAATCAAATCCTGATCACAAAACATTTCTCACAGTGGGGTTAATCAACAAGGTGAAATTGTTGCTATTACTAGTGCTGTATGGACAGAAAGCAGCTGCCCAATTTCATGCGTTTAGGTAGAAAGTCCAACCTTTTGGTGACAAATGCATTTTTCTGTCCCCACACCTTAACAAGGACAGTAAAGGGATAACAGTCAGATCGGACACCAAGCGATCAGTAATAATCTGGGGGAGGATCCTGGGTATTACCTCGTCCTGTGTCACCAGCAGGCGTAAGTGTAATCTGAGCAGAGGAAAACCTGTGTGGCTCTTACCCTGAGCAGGATGCTGACAGCACAGGCCATGCCAACCTGGCCCACGCCCACCACTGTCACTTTATTCCTGGGGGGCTCAGGAGGACCACTGAACAGCGGGGTGATCAGCTTATGCAGCATTGAGGTCATGTTCAGTGCTAAAGCGTAACATTTAAAGGAGGAGGAGAAAAAGAGTGTTCCTGGTCAGAAAACATGTTGACTGCAGATGAACACAGACAACTGAGGGGAAACAGCCCTGCATTCAGAAAGCAGGCTGCATGCTCAAACTTAATAAATACTGCATTTAGGATTGCACATTTTATATTGTGAGAGGGATTACAAATGAAGCCTGGAATGTTTCTCAGCAGCACTAATGGAAGCATGTTATCCAGATCCACTACAAAGAAAATAAAAACCCTAACCCAAAGACAACACACTGACTGAACCTGGTCCCACACATTATCTTTTGGCAGAGTTCACCTTGAAGTGACAAGCAGAAAGACACAAAAAACAGCAGCAATACTTGCATTGTTTGGCGATGCTCCGAGCTGTGAGGTATAAATACCAACATGTAATCAGCATGGCAAAGGGAGCGGATACCTAAGGTGTGTTCCCATAGAGCTGTGTGTCCCCTGCATCCACAACACCTCTCACAGTCACTATTTGTGCATTCCAGACAGCTGAGGCTGGTATCCGGTCAGCTGCAGCAGTAGCACAAATCCCATGTGACTCAGGGCCGGCTCCTCTCCTCTTCCTCCACCCTCCTCTCCAAATGGAGGACGGAGCACTATAATCGGATGCCGAACTTGACTGCCTGCAGACTGTTAAAGGAGTTACTGTAATCCTTTAACACTGCCTCCATCTGCTGCTCCTGAACTATAGAACCTCGCAACTAATAGGATGCCTCTAAAGAACAACACCAAAGGACTTCTATCAAATAGAGTTTAAGAAGTATTTTACAAATGATGTTACCTGAATTCCCTCTCTTGGATAAGTGTGGTATAGTACATTCTATGGCTTTACAGAGATAATAATGCCACTGTTAAATAACAACATGGATACATCTGAATAATGTATGATCTAGTTGCCACTGCATTTTTAGTACAGTGCACATGCGGGAATTATTTTTACTTTATGCTGCATACTATAGATGTTGTAAAACAACTGTTGTATTGCAAGAGATTACTGATTTAAATTAAATAAAACATGTTATTGTGAACCAAGACATCGATCTCACTTTTATCCTCCATCTCTGAAGGAGGATAAAAGTCTCATTGAAAGTGCACTGTCCATTCATTTTGGACACGACAGCTGTTGTGTAGCAGCATGTAGAATGTTTGTATGTGACGGAGAAAGTTAAGTCATCCTTGAACTTAAACACAGACAGTGCTCTATACAGATGACAGACAACAAATAAAGCCCTTGAAAACTGCAGTTTCAGTATGACCACTGTAAGCACAATACGTTGTGTGATTATGTTTTAATATGAGAAAACATCCCTTTTTTAGGGTAATTTGAGCCACAAGGTCCCAGATAAAAACTACACCTAAATGAAACCACCTACATGAAAGATACTTTTCTTAAATGACTATACTAAAATCTATTTATCTTTAGTACATTTGTGTTCTTAATTTCTTTTAGAAAGCGACTTTTAATGGTTCAGATGGTGGTTGTCTGAGAGTACTTGGTGATAAACAGTCAACCTGGAAGCAGTCACATGTAATGATGAAAAATATGTATGTAGATCTACTCTATGGTAGATAAATAGATATAATTTGCAATTCTACAAAGGCTGAAAAGCACAAAAACCTAAAATCTGCACAGAGAGCAGGAAGAAAACACTGAAAAAATGTAACTGTCACTTTATAAACGCTTGGACAAAATAACTTTCTCCAGTTAAGACACCACAAACCAAATCCAACCAAATCCAATCTACAGTATGTTCCTCCTGCAGATATTTTAAATTTCCACTTAAAAAAAGCATGGCTGTTCACCTGTTGTCAGGAGGGTCCAAGTACTCTGAGTGCAGGTCTTTGTCCTTTCTCCAACACTTCAATAAGAGCTACCCTTGGTTTGTTGTTCTGTGTGCCTGCTCCCCTTCCTGTTGTGCCGCCGGGCTGCAGCCTACTGGATTTAATAGACTAAGCCTCTCCATCCCCAACAAAGTCTCAGTTTGGCATTCTAAGGGTCACCTCAGTTAACTGGTACTTATTCACCAACAACAATGCACATTTCCTGTTGAATGATAAAAAAAGAAAGCTAGTTAAAATGGTTGCACATACCACAATGCCATTATAATGAACTTTACTTTTCATACTCAATGTTACACTTCATCCGGAGTTGCAATTAAGCACCTGCTTCCTAGCCTCTCTGCACTGATTATGGTCAACATGGAAAGCCTCTGCAGCGCTTTGGCCGAGCTCACATGAAAATGACTCCAGTACGTTAGAGCCAGGGAGCTGCTGGGGGCCTCAGAAAAGATGGTGTGTCTTTTTGGCAGTGTTACCACAGACAACAGATTTCACTCATTTACTCACGGTGTCCTCAAGACGCTCAGTCTTGAGTCACACTGACTGCTGAGATGCATTTCTAGTAAAGCACACACACACACACACACACCTTTGAGCCAGTAGGAGAATCACTGTTGAAAGGACAACCACTTCAGGGAAAAACAAAGGATAAACAGACAAGACAGACATCTGGTAAGCGGTGAAGGGAAGCAACCCTTAAGATAGGTTAGCCTTGGAAAGAATGCACATTGGCTACTAGTATTTCTTTAGATGATCAGCCAGACATGTCCATCTCAGAATATTAAAAAGTCCCTTACTAACCTGCTGACTAAAAGTTTTAAGAAAGTTTTCCTGCCAGTTATGCTTATTTTGAAGTAGTATGTCTACTTTACAGGCTACACTCAGGAACTGCCAACATACAACGGAATTGGTGTCGGGAGGTAAAAAATGGTGTCAGAACATCTCTAAATAGGACTATATTTGATTAGGGTCTCAATTTAGCTGAATTAGGATTTCAGAGGCTGTTCTGAATCCAAAAGAATACAGGAAACATTGTAATTTCACGGTGTTAAAAACATTCATGCTGTAGGACACCAGGTAAGGCCACAGCAATTTGTGTGTGTTCTGTTAGTATTTAACTTAAAGACGTAGGGGATCTGGCACATCCACACAAATCAGCTCTTCTTTGCTTTCCGTGTGTGCACTCAATCTCTCTCTACATTGCAAGACTATTATGATTACTTGGGGAAATGGTTGGTGGCAACATAAATTGGTTAAAACGTGCAAAAATACTGGTATTGCCCAGCCACCACTACAGAAGACAAAGATAAATATCTGGTAAGAGCCACGTTTATTTTATGATACACTGCCTACATTATCATAAACAGATTAAAAATCCTTACCCACATAACCCCTGGCATTTCTGTGCATTAGAGCTGCCTGATGATGAATCACTTGTGTAAAGTCAGCAAGGTTCAAATTAAGGTACAGTATCACTTTCACGTATTACATATTGCTTTCAAATGTTACCTTAAATGTGCTATAAAAAAGTGGAACACATCATTTTAGAAAAATATCAAAATAGAAAATAAGATGCCCCAGAAATCTTCCCAGCCCCAACATCACCTCCAGAGAATGCATCCTCCCTCCCAGCAGGTTAACAACCCTTTTGAGAGTTTCATGCAGTCTCTTAATTGTGGTATTTTCTCAGGCAGAAGTAGTCAAGACAAGAGTTGTTATGGTAATAAATTGATTTACTGTCCCAAAAGGACGAACTTTCTTCATGTCTTCTTTGCAGTCAATGAGGTGAGCTATGTGGGTGCACTGCAACAGCCAATCCTGCACATAGGACTGAAGGATTAGAAATCTAATAAACAAAACAAAAGAAGCACAACAGAGCACTACAACCCAAAGCATGTAAACTCAAATGGGCACACTGGCAGGGCTGGAGAACCAATAATCTATGATCCAACACTGAGATTTTTTGTTTACTTAAGGAGGAACTGCCAAATAAGTGGTAGATAGTTAATACTACAAAAACTGTTTCATTAACAATTTCGTTTGTAAATTGATAAGGGTGTTGTTTCAAGATTATTAAATGTTCCTCTTCAATCCACCAACAGTAGAAATCATGATAACAAGACAGTAACCAGAATTATAATTTTAGTCATAATCATAGAGCCCCATTTACAATGATTCGAGCAGTGATAAGCCACTGAAAAACGATTTTTATATCTCAACCTGACCGTGGGCGGATTTTCCTCATGCAGTGATGCAACGTGATTACACCATGTGTCTCCTCCCAGCACAGACCACATTAAAAAGTTGTATTGACCTGAGCACCATAGAAATAATGAATCACTCTACCTAACTCTATAGCTACAGAGCAAATTTGGAAATTCAGACAGAAACACATTTAACATTCTGCTATTGGTAATAGCACTGCTTTGTGCTCGAAAATGGGAGGGCACTACGTGCTAAGAGTGTCCAGGCACTTCACCATCAGAAAAAAACCTGGCACAGAGAGTTATAAACTACAGTATGACTTTCAAAAACTACAACCATGCATGGATAAACTGGCCTCTCCATTCTGCACTCGTTTCTACATACCACGTTAAATACACACAAAGACACAAACAATTCACAGATTAAAATCAACATTAAAATGAGTCTCTTCTGACTGCCATAAAACAGTGTTATCCAGAAGCTACGGGTTCCTCTTGTGGTGGGAGGAAGAAAGTTTATCGTTCCAATTAAATCTGTAACGTCTGTCCAACCATGTGGGGCAAGATGATGTGAGCCAAGATTACTGCTTGAGTTGTTGGTGTGCTGCGGTAGGGAGGTGGTGTGGGCACTGCTAGAGACGGCTGGGGGGTCTTTACTTGTCGGTGCCCTCTGTAGCACCGGCACTGCTGCCGATGCCCAGGTAGGTGGCTGCGTTGTTCACAGCGCCCTGAAGGGGGACAATGGCGTTGTCGAGGAGGCCTTTGAGGGTGTTGATTTTATCGGCATCCAGGCTCTGGTAGACATAGAAGAGAGAACCACACACCACGACAAGGAGCAGGAGCTTGAGCAACATAGACAAGGAGCCTCGTCGGGCTGGCGCTTTGCTTGAAGAGACGGAGCTGCCCACTCTGGAGAAAGACTCAGAGTAGGAGCGGGTGTCAGTGTGGGTGCTGTGCTGCACACGGGACTCATCCAGCCAGTATTCACTTGGTTTTAAAGGTCGACCAGCTGCCCCTCGGATCGGACGCCTGCAAGTCGCACTGATTGGGGATAAAACAAAAACAAACGTTCAGGCTAGACACACAAAAAACCTTTTGGTTAACATTCTGAACTACTTGATTGTCTTACCTCATGCCTGTTGGTGTGCTTATTTCATTGGCAAGAATATCTTCAACAACACTATCGCTGGCCTTCTTAGGGGTTTGTCCAGTAATAATTTCGTCCACCACCTGCCAGAGTAATAAAAACAGTGTTAATGCAAACTTAAAATATATTCCTATCAACAAGATTGGAAATTGACATTTTTCCATTTCCAATCTTACCTTGGTTTGCCGTCTGCTGCTGGTTCTGACGGTAACTGGGGTTTTCCCTCTGCTCCTCACAGGCTTCTCCACGACAGGCACTGGCTCAGGGGCAGCAATCTCCTCTGAAAAACACATGGAGTATGAGAAAAACTGTCAAACACTGCAATATCAGTACAGTAATGAGCCTTTTTCCAACATTAAACAGGGAAATTGCTGGGCAACTTTTCTTAATAATAAAAAAAAAAAAAACTGTTTTAAGCACTGACTAGAAAAAAACGGACATATTCATATTTTGTCTTGGTAAGAGATTTGTAGTCAGAGCTCACCATCTTCCTTGTCACTGTACTGGTCAGAATTTGTGTTGCCATTCTGGTTACTGTCTGCCTTGGGGAGAACCGTGACGTCTGTAGGAGCTTCAGGTTCAGCTGGAGGCTGATCCAAAAGCTTCTGCAGCTTCTTCTCATACAATTTACGGGTAGTGGCTGAATAGAGGGAAGAAGGGGCAAAAAGGGGAAAATTACATAATACATTGCAATTACCTCATGAGGGATAAATACATTTGAGTTCAATTAAGTCATCATTTTATATTTTAACATGTTTACATGAACACAAACAGCACTGATTCAGTGACCAATATTTGCAAATATCTATTGGTCCGTAAGCTGGCCAGAATTCCGAAAAAAGGGCTCCAAGGACTCACCAACAATGGGTCCTGAGTCCACACCATGTTTGGCCAGCTGCTGTTTAAGATCTTCATCAGTGAGATCTGTCACCTCCACTTCCTCTGTGCGGGGCTTGTCTGTCTTTTTGGTAGCTTTCTGCAAAAAAAATTAAGTTACAAATCATACAACATACAGACGACCACAGCCATACACCATAGTTATCCACGAACAACCAAAACTTACTCTTCCAGATCGACTTTTGTTGGACACCACGGGAGCAGGTAACTCTTCGTCGCTGGAGAAGGTGTCTGCAGGCGGACTCTTCTTATTATTCAGAATGGTTAAGTTTTTCAGATACAGCTGCACATACACTTCCTTTTTATGCTCTCCGCTGGGAAGTGGCACATTGTTGACTGTGAGCTCATTCTTCAGCTTATCTTTCGTGAGAACCGACGGATCTTCGAGAAATTCTGCCATGCTTAACTTTTTTTTTTTTTTAGCTATCGTTCACTCTGCAGCTAAAAACAACAACACCGGGAACGTGACCGAATAGCGCTGTTGTCAAACACGACTGGCGCCTAATCGCCGCCAA
This sequence comes from Etheostoma cragini, assembly GCF_013103735.1. Classification (NCBI taxonomy): domain Eukaryota; kingdom Metazoa; phylum Chordata; class Actinopteri; order Perciformes; family Percidae; genus Etheostoma; species Etheostoma cragini. The sequence goes on from NC_048414.1 coordinate 14,595,424, forward strand.
TTCAGCTAGCAGCACAGGAGTGGTTTACCAAATAAATGCACAGTTTTACTTTTTAGCCTGGTGGCTAGAATATTGACAGATAGATTTGATTTTTCGCAAACAAATACGGGCGCGTGCTTTTAACAGAAACAATGCAAACAATATGAATTTACTAGCTGTAATATGGTTAAATTAGCTTAGCTTCAAACCGGTCCTCTTGCTTCTGTCTGTCCGCGTTCGAAACAGTGCCAAACAACAACCAGCCCCGCTATTGGATGGAAGACCCCAGTAAGCTCCGCTCTGATTGGTTTGCTATGAATGGAACGCTCGAAGGCCACCGCCACAAAGAAACAGCAGGCCGTGTGTTTCTGAGTACGGCATTGCATTAACCCTGAACACGATATTTCTACTATTATTTGAAATTACTGTTGTTTTCGACATTATTGTTTCAAATAAGTAGACAAATGCCAGTTTATATTAATAAGTTAAGTCGCACTGATTGATAAGAGAACAATGTTATTGGCGATGTAATAGCAATGGCTGTTGTTCACGTATATACACACAGCTGCAGTTTCAGTCTGTGTAGCATGTTTGTAGCATAAATTAATGGTTAATAACGGTTAGCAGTTAATAGCAATAACTATAGTGTCACCAATGGTTTTCATATTAGCATACAAAATGTGGCAGAATGTGAATGTTTAGCCATTTAGATGAAGTCTGCCTCTGTAACAGAAGAGGGCAGCAGGAGCCACATTATTAAAAAAACAAACAATACATGGGTTTATTTTATGTTTCATTTTGTTTAATATTGCAGTGACTTGGCTTCTCTAAAACTTTTCCTGAGGCCGTTTCAGAGTTGAGAAGCAACAACAACTTCAGCACAAAAACCATTTATTTTCAATAAATCTTGACCTGGTAGCAGGTAGATGTGTCTGCACAGAAGTGGTCAGACAGTCTTACTTGTCAAGATTGAATTGATAAAATCAAGGACACAAGGAGGTGACACAATAGTCGGTTTCTTCCAGTCTCCATCAACACACATACAAACTTTACCTTCTCCAATGTGAGGACTTGCTGCTTCTGTCTGTTTTCGTTTCAGCTGATCCAGAATAGAATTGAAAATCTTTCTTCTCACCTACAAAGCTCTTCATGGTCGGGCACCATCTTATCTTAAAGAGCTCATAGTACCTTACTACCCCACCAGAGCACTACACTCCCAGAATGCAGGGTTAGTTGTGGTTCCTAGAGTCTATGCAACCACATCCCATTAATGCATGCTACTAACTCAACTTCTTTTTCCTTTTCCCGGAGGCTTGTGCTCTCTCTGCCCTCTCCTCTCTTCTCCTATCGCTTCCTGCAGGTGTTTTTAGCTCTGGAGCTGTGCAGTCCGGATCTGTGGTTGGAGTCACCTGCTGCCTCCATGTTCCTTCTGGGCACCCTCTGCTGCAATTCTCCATGTGTCTGTCTGTCTGTCTGTCTGTCTGTTTCTCTCTCTCTCTCTCTCTTTCTCTTCATCTCACCCTCAACCGATCGAAGCAGATAACCCTGAGCCATGGTTCTGCTCGAGGTTTCCGCCTCTCAAATGGAAGTTTTTCCTTGCCTCTGTTTCCTAGTGCTTGCTCTGTGTGGGAACTGTTTGGTTTCTGTAAATAACATTACAGAGTACGGTCTAGACCTGCTCTTTTATGAAAGGCGCAATGAGATAACTGTTCTGTTAACTATGTAAATAAAATTGAATTGAATTGAACTGAAGTTTTATTTTATTGAAAATGTAATATCTTTGGATTTTAGAAACTTTTGGACATAAGAAGACATTTAAGAAAACGTCAACGTGGGCATTTTGTTGTAGCCTGATAATATGATTTGAATTTTTTTTCACCTTATTGAATTGCTGAACATATGAAATGTGGGTACTAGGCTAATTCAGATGTCTGGAGCCAAGCAAACAATTGACAGAGGAATCAATAAGGAAAAATCACAAGTTGCACTCCTACACACTAGCACACAGATGTGGCAGTGTTTGACCAACTCCTGCCTTTCTTGGGTCTCTGGGCATGCTGGTCTCTAACCCTGTGGTGAGGCCTCCTGTCGTGGCGACAGTGGTTTGAGGTGGCACCGTGGCTCCCCACCTGTCCTTCAGACCGGCCTCTCTGGGGCTTTTTGGGATGCTGCTGTAAAAACCAAGCAATTGATCTCCAACTCGGCTCCGAACCACACTAAAAGACAGCACTTCAAGTATAGTTCAGCTTTTCCATAGTGCATTTGCCAATGAGGTGTAAGCATAAAAAATGTCGAGCCCTTGAGAAACACCTCTTAAGCTTTCTATGTATGTAATTTATACAGAAAATAAGGCATGGGCCAAGAATCATAGAGAGTGCCTCTTTAAGCATAACAGTCATGGCCTCTGAAAAATGATCAAAGCTCACCCTTTAATCGTCAACATTCATATTTTCAGAATGAATTCATTTAAAATGGAACAGTTCCACTTGATGTGGAACAGTCAGTTTAATCGACGACATTTCTTGACAGATTATTGTGAAATAAATCTAGAGAACAAATTAAACAACTGGCAAAAACAAAAAGTAATGTACTGTATGCGAAAATTAAGGCCTAATTGCTTTTACTTAAAGAAAGTTCTGTTGAATTACTTAGTGTTTGGAAAAGACTGCACATGTCAAACTAAAACATCCATGTTCTAAAAGTAGATTTCTGATCACTTAGAAAAATGTTAAACACAGACTCCTTGGTCGAGTTTATCTTGGATTTTAAACCTTTCTAAATCCCAATTGAGCCAACCACAGAAGTAGCTTAGGAAAAGTCAACCTTTACCACCCAGAGGATGTCTGATCCAATTCCACTGACAGAACAAAACACAAACTTACCGTAGTCATACCTAGTTATGAAATCTTAGCACAATGTACAGTATGATCACAGCCCTCATCAGCTCATGTGCACACATCTGTTGATTGCTCCATATTTACAAAATAAACAGTCGGCTGTACAAAAAATGTGTTTTGCAAAGGTGTATTTTCACACTTAAGTTTTTTTACATTACAGGAGCATTTCGTTGTACCATGAAAAAAGGGTGAGTTTTCCTTCACTAATCTATCACAACAATCTATAATCCTCAGAGGATGTTATTATGCAGTGCCAAACTAATTAAAAACAAGTCCTGGGCAGTATCCTGTGCAAAAAGGAGGGTAGGATGCAGGCAACGGAAGCAGTGCATTTCACAGAAGCTGAGATTTGTGTGTCCTGGCTTAGAAACAGCCATCAAGAAGTGATCACACATTATATTTTCATCTGTCAACAATCCAAACTCTACTTAAAGGACACATGCTTAGTTGTAGACATTTCTGTCAGAAGGAAAAATGAGACTCACTCTTTGGCCCTTGTTGATGGCCATTTGGCCACCTGCCTATTTGTATCACAAGTACTCCATATATTTGCATTACTATTATGATTTGGGCATTTCCCGTTTTATTTGGCCATTGAGTACAGAGGCACACTTCCTCATGTCCTCACTGAACTTATTAAATGCGCAAACATTACTGTGTGTAAACCTTCATGTAGTGAATGAAGAATTTCCATTAAGTCTCCACAGTGAGGCAGCCATGGGATGCAATGTTGGATTATCTGGAAGAAAACTTAATGTAGGTCATCCATCTCCTCAAAACGTAATGCACTAACATGCAAGGATCAAGACAAATTTGATCTGTTAGAATCATTGAAAGTGCCTCTTCTGCTACTGCAAATGCATAACAACGCAATAGAACTTCACTGTGATGTGGAACTTTTATCCACTTCCCAAGATCATGGATCCTGTGTGCATGGCTAAAGCTGCTATGATCAACAATTTCAATATTAACAATACACCAAAAGATTATGTGTTATGTGAAATGGGTCAGTTCTAGTGACAAATCCACACAAAAGTATCACTGGTCATTTTCAGCCCCATAGGCAGCTGTTGTCAGTGAAACAGCTCTGTAAACTATCTCTTCAGCACCAAACAGCACACAGACAAAGGTAGCAACAACTTGGTGAGCAAAGTGAAACATTTAGCTAGACATTTCCCTCAGAAATTAAAAAAGAGAATGAATACTAGACTTTGATTCATCTGGTGGCCAGATACACAACTCCAAATCAATGCTAATGTTGTCCATGTCCACATCTGCTGGATGTGTAATGTGCAACTGTTTGCTGACAAGTTCCCCAAATAAACTTTATAAGGTGATGTTAAAGTTGTGTTTTTTAGCTTGTTTCTGCTGCACCCAAGTGGCTAAATTACCAGTTAACGCAGTTTAAAGGGAGCATGTGCTAGTGAGCTACACAGTCACCAGGCTTGCCCCAAAAGAACTGTATCCACTGTTCCTGAGTGCAGACCTGGTTGCCCCATGACTAGGGATTCAGGAACATTGAACCGTTAAGGGAATTTGTTTCTGCCAACCCGACCAGCAAAGTGACAATGTTGCACAGTGCAACATAGTGTCAACACACTGTAAAGATACTTAAACATTCTAGAAACCACATATTTGACTTTACTCATGGTTCATCACCAGGTTGGCCTTTTTTTTTAACGAGCCTGACATGGCTGAACCAAAAGGCCGGTGGCCCACAACTAAAAGAGAAGGCACCTTATATAGGGGACTGCCAGACTCCTGAGTTAACAGGAAAGAAATATTTCCGTGCTCAACTTGGCTGAAGTTTTCAACAGACCTGCCTCTGCTTAGTTTTTCTGTACGCATGGCTGAACGCTGGTACCAGACCACTATGGGAAGCGCCAAAGACTTCTCTCCTGTGATGTGTCGGTTGTGACACCACCTTGCCCCTTAACTGTTTCCTCTCTTTCTTGGATGGCCGGGCTCTGAGCTCACAGCCCTCACTCAAGCAAGGAGTCACCATTCAGAAGTGTTATCATTAACCATACCTAATGAATGAGAAGTAGACAGTCAACAGAGACTCAGTGGCACTCCTGGGTGCAAGTGCCAGATCAGGGTACATGCCAACAGCTTAGTGCATTCAGCATTTTATTGCAATCGTTGGCAGGACTCGAGCTCAATTTTCAATTAAGTACCAAAAAAGAAAAGGGAATGGCTTATATAAAAGCTGACAACAAAAGAGCTCTTTGGAGACCTTTGTGTGAGGTGCTTCCATGGACTGACATGACTGTTTATAATTTCCTTACTGGTGGATTTGAGGTCCTTCTGGTGTCAAGTTATTTTAAGTAATAGCTCTCTGCTCTGTTTCTACTGCAGCCAGGACACATTCCCAAAAACCTGGTACTTCAAGCTGATATGATCTTATTTATTTAATCTTGAAAACTGAAACTTTTAGGCCTCAAAGTGCCATGCCGCCTGAATGGACAGCTTCTTTGCTGGATCTACATCAGAACTATTTGGTCAGTGGACGAGTAGGTGCACTATGTGGAAAAGCACTTGTCGTCTTGTTTACTGTCCTTCCAGGAGGTGGTCTGGATGGTTCGGCTCTTGTAGCAACTCATAGTTTTGGGCAGTAAAACGCCTGGGGGCCTATCGATGCTCTGAAGCCTCACAGAGTGGTTAATCCGTGCCAGCGGTGAAGGACAAATGTGCCAAAGTCTGCTGGGTTTGGCTCTTTTCTCACCCCCTGGCTTCCAACACCGATGTATCCAGCTGAGGTACAATAATTTGACACCTCTTAAGCAGCTGGACCCTTTAGCATGACAACCGCTGCTTTGTTTTATATTTCTGCATATTTTGAACGCAATCAAAAATTACAGTCAGCAACATCTAAACTGTGTTTTTATCCACTTTGGGCTTTTGCCCCTCCATGCCCCCTCCAATCTCCTTTATCCCTGCCTTCCCCGTGTGGGATTTAACATTCACTTTGTGGTAACCTTGCTAAGTTATCAATTTTTTTCAATGTTCTCTCACACTGAATAAAGGCTTGTTTCTCTATGCCTGCTTGTTACGACTTCAAGGACAGCTCCCTCCATCTGGCATTAAGTATTCCTGGTGCCAGTGTCGGGTTAACTGACACTCTTGCACTTAAACTAATGGCAGCAAGCAGTCATCTCCCATGAGGTGCTCACCTTGGAAAAAATCACCCAGCTCCCTCATCCTCAATCATAGTGGTGCTCTCGCCACCCACTGAATGAAACCATGGGCATGAAAAGAGGGATTGTTTCACTATTCAGGCATACAGTATATGAGGGCAAATGAAAACATGTAATACGCATGTCCTGCCTTGGATTTGCCCTCCTTCTGAGTTCAATGAGACATAGAGAAGTGGGAAGAGAAGAACAGCACGCAAACATAAAAAGACAGAGTCAGCAAATCGTCAAAAAGTTACTTTCATTAGGATGGAAACAGGCAACCTGATTTCTTTAGATAATGAAACAGAAATAGTCATGCATTTACATTCAGACACTTAAAATAATAGTTATGAGAAATGTAGATCTAGACTAAAAAGTAGACAACTAGATTTACAGTAGTTCTATCAAAGGGAGCTCACAAATTTAGTGTGTGGACAATTTTTCTTTCCCGATTTTCTGCCTACATCTGCACTTTAAGTCTTATTCAAGACATCAGGCTTTACAAACTTACAGACTAAATAGTCTATTGTTAATTAGAGTCAAAAGATCAGAAGAAAGTGTCAATTACAATTTATATCTAGTCTAAGAAATGAGATACACTGGCAGTGTATGTTGATTTTGTCACCGCTCTACACTGCTGGTTAGCTGAAATGACTACAATGTCTCTTCTTGGATTCCCCAGGACCTGCCTTCTTGTTTGGCCAGATTCTACCAAGGACACTGTCCTTTGGATATATACTACTTCCATCCTCGTAAGCTGTTAACACAAATATCTTGTGCAGGTGAGACCAGGGAAAAGAGAAGCACCTCACAGATCACAGGAGTGCAGCATCACCACCCGTCCTCCTCTGAACTCCCTTGTCAATGGAAACCTAAACAGCTTTTTAAGAATGAAGAGGTTTTTCAGTTTGTTGCTAAATATAGGCCAGCCCGGTGGGAGGTGGCAGGTTCCAGAGCCATTTTCAACAAAGATGAGCCCCAGATCCTGCCCAGGGCCCAGCGGGTGGTGACTGCCGGTGGTCCGCCTTTCTCTTATGCACCGGCTCTTAAGTAAACACAACAATCCTGCGGTCAGCTACAGCATGGCAGCGGGCGAAAGGACTCACTGTGCAGTTGCACACAGCTATGGTGTGTTGTCTCCTCTGGCCCACTCAATCTTGGCTCCGCCCCGTCACAGAGGCCTTAGCAGGGGTCGAGGGCCAGTGACAGACCTTGAAGTGTGATCCCAGAAACCTGCTGGGAACTCCTGGTGGGGGCAGTGTTGGACCTCACCTTCTGGACCCCTCTGACGTTACCTTCTGGAAAAAGAAGTCTAAACTAAGAACATTATCATGTTTACTGGTATAAGGCTGTTTATCGGGATTGCAAGTGGAATGTATTAAGACAGTGGATCTCAAACATCAATGAACCTTAATTCCCAAGGCTACAATGTGTATGATTTTACTTTTGTCGGTGATTTGTTTAAGATGTGAAAGGTTCAACTTTCATTCACCAAGGAGAAAATAGAAAATAGAATTATTATTACACTTAAAGTACTATGGTTAGATTGGAAATAATGCTCTCTGGAGCTTCTTTTTCATTGAAATGAAAGTGTGTGTGCCTGTTGTAGGCATTTCTCTGCATGGAAAAATGTCCTTTATTGAAAAATTTGTAAGTTTAAAGGGAATTAATATTACATGAAATTAAGCAACTGGGACATTAGAAGTATCATAAATCATTGGACCCAATGAGTGAACGGAACTATGTATATATCACATTGAGTAAGTTTTATCTATGTTAAGGTATAACATCCATAAATACCAGGTTCATCCAGGAAATCTGAATCTGAAATATCAATGTTTACATCACAAGGGCAACCTTTGAGGATGATATGCCATTAATCATCAGGATCATATCAAATGAAGTGCTAGAATCTGTATTAACTTTGATTGTGTAATCATTGCGGGTGATTTTAACATTCATGTTGACAACCCCCAGGACAGGGGGAGCAAAGAACTGTGTTGTGTTTTTGAGAACTATGGACTGACTTAGCATGTGACAGAGCCCACTCACAATAAGGGGCACATTCTGGACTTGATTGTCTCCAAGGGTCTGAACATTTCCAAGGTTGTGGTGACTGACGTTGCTCTCTCTGATCATTCCTGTGTTTTCTTTAACGGCACTATCTCTGTACCCAAAAGTGTCCAAACAAAGATAATCAGAAAACGGTATATCACTGAAAACACCGGTGAAACATTTAGTCAGCTTTTCTCCTCCACACCCGCCCTCTCTGGGCTATCAGTGACTGAGCTTGTAGA
>NC_048414.1:14603872-14624585 GCF_013103735.1 Etheostoma cragini
ATGCTGCCTTTCTTTAAATGACTGCTCATTTCTTTAAATTTCTTATGCTGCACTGTAACTTTTATTCTTGTGTTTTATATGTCTATAATGTTTCTATTTTGTTTTTAACTGTCTATTCATGTGTTTTATCGGTTTTTAATGCTTATGATTTTTAACTGTTTGGACTTGTGTTTTATCTGTTTAACTGATTTTATGTAAAGCACTTTGAATTGCCCTGTTGCTGAAATGTGCTATACAAATAAAGCTTCCTTGCCTTGCCTTGCCTAGATTAATCCATACAGAGGAAAACTGACAGCTTCAGTCCTCATCCACGGATAAAAACAAGGGGCAACAGGTAGGCCTTTATCAATTGAGCTCTGTTCTTGCATTGCTCCCCTATACACCAAGATCATAATTTGGGGAGTCTCAGTGGATACCTGTTAGGACCACAGGGGTGGCAAAAAGCAGGGCTGTGGCTTTTTGAGCTTCTTAGTGGTGCGAGCAGAAGGATTTACGGTAACTCTCAGACAAGCGTTCACAGCTTGGACTCTTGGCATGGATTTGATATTGTCCCTGGCTGAGCATCAAACCCACTGAACCTGAGGTCCAAAAGTACCTACACAAAACCCTGGGATGTTTGAATGATAAATCAACGACATTTAGTGGCAGAACAAAAAATATTGCCCTTGCTGGGGATATCAATTTAAATTTTTATTCACAGTGAGAGCATGTGCTTGGGGGCTTGATCGAGAAGAGATCAGCTTCTAGTTTAATTGACATGCTCTTCTCGTTCTTGTGAGTTTTCATGAAAATTCAGCACCGGTGCGATAGTAGAAGTCAACCCTCAGCGTGAGAGGTACAACAATTGCCAGTCGGGGGGAAATTGAATACCAACTATGATTTGAAGTGCATTGACCAAGTTATCTTTAAGTTCATCTCCAGTTTTTTGGGACTCATAATTTATTTCTCTGTGTAACTGGACTCTTTCTCAGTGCCCGCTTCAGCGCCATCGCCAGCACTTCTGGTTTTGATGAAAGAGAAAACCAGTTCCATGAGATTTCCCAAGCGGAGTTCAAATGATAAAACCATGTGGCAAAAATAGCTCAAGAAGTTAATACATCTGACATACCGAGAAGCACAACGGATAAATTCTGTAATCCGCTTTAGTTTTGAGAAGAATTACTATTAAAAATTGAGGATGTTGTTGAAATCATTGGTATCAATATCTTCAGGTAAAAGCATTTTAAACAAGGTCAGCGCTGGATTTTATTAATGTGCCGACTGCTGATTATGCCAAGAGGTGCTTTACAAAGCCACAGGACTGAATTTAAGGTCAAAGAAGATGCACTGAGCCAAACACACCAACCGCCACCCTGGAGAAAAAGGCCTTGGTGCTAATATTAGGGGGAAGACTGATTACAGTGCTACTATTAGGTTTTGTCGTCAATTCTGGTCCAAAGTAGGAACGCCCTCGGCACTTCTCTTTGGTGTTTATGCCCTCGGTCCTCAATGGCACACTACATTATATTATGAAGAGCCAGACCAAACATGCCGAAGCAGACCACAGGGTTACTCATAGCCCCTGCACATTCTTTTGAGGCTGAAATGTGACCTGGTCCTATTTTTCAGCAGCTTGTCAGTCTCAGTGTGGTGCAGGGAGGTAAGCTAGGAGGGAAAACTGTTGTCACCTTTCTATAGCTCTTACTTTTTCTGACTTACAGGATGTCAACCTCGGGTGTCAGAGACCAGATGGGTGGGTTGTGTGAGTTCTGGCAGTCACCACGGATATGGAAAGCAAAGATGTACTTACAACATCAGCAGTAGACAGTAAATGGAAATTAGTTTATTGGTAAAGCTTTGCAAGTTGATGGACACACTCTGGTTAAGTAATAAGTGTAGTTAACCACATGCATTAGGACATATAATGCCATATGTGAGACTGAAATTGAAGTGACAACATAATGATTTGAGGTGAATTCAGTGAACATTTTTGTAGCAGCTTGAGGAAGCCGTGCATGTTGATCTGTGTGTACGATTCTTAACACATTGCTGTCCTGCATGATGTCTGCTCCATTTCCAAAAATATTATTTTTTCTAATATTCTCCCTGTATACAGTTGAAGAGCAAAGTCGGTGTTGGTGAGCATCATCAGAGACTTGGACTGGAAAACACTGTCAGGCATTCAATATGTCCGAGGTTGTCATCAGACGAAGCTCAATTTGAAAAATGCTTGTTGTGATTGCTGCTAACCATATCCACCCATTCTGTGCCCAGTGAGAGGGACAGCAAAGAGGAAGTCTTTCAGTCAGTTGGGTCGTACTTCATCTCAGAAACCGATTGAGGTGCTGGAGGATGGACAGAGCTTTAAGTGAAACTTTGGTCACCTTATACACAATGCGTGGAAGAAAATCAGCAAAACAGTTTCTGAAAGTTGTACAGTAGGAATAGCGCACCTGAGGAGGTTATGCCAATTTAACAATGCATTTCCTGTTGTTAACATGTTGTGAGAACATAGTTTGAGACCAAGATCAAAGCCAGTAAAATTAACCTTGTGCCAGACCTCTATTCCTATCTACGTTTTCTCAGCAATTCATACGGTCTGAGGTTGTGCTTATCAACGGCAAGCTATGAGCCAATAAAAACTTTCTAAGCGGGACGAAGAATGGAGACGTCACTTTCCTGTGTGCCAGAGGTAGAAAAAAGGGACGCAAAGATTTTTACAAAAAAGGTAAAAGCCAAGTGATTGAGATAGAAACAAATTGTACAGGTTAAGGGCTGCACGATATGAGGAAAATGTCAAATTGCGATTAAAATGACTAAATTTGCGATTACGATATGATTCACGATGTTGGAGAAAATCATGAATTTTTGGCTCATCATCATTCTCATTTCCATTGAAACACAAAAAAAGTTCTATAGTCATGTAGTGTGATTTTTGCAAGAATCTGTACCAAACAAAGATGTTTTCCTTTAGTTCGTAGGATAGGATTTTTAGGCCCAGGACAGCTCTATAGCCCCACAATACTTCATTCAGAATGGTTTGACACATATTTTGCCTTTGACCAATATTGCGACCCCCCGTGATTTTGATGTAGCACCAGTCCATATTGCGATTTCAATAAAATTGAGATAATTGTGTAGCCCTTTAAAGGTTTTTGTGCAAGTCTCCTTGCAGAATAACTCTTAAATCTGCATATTTCTTTGATGAAAACTGATAAGATAGCAAATGCAAGACAAGCCACATGTTGGGTAACTCATTCAAAGCAGAACACATCATGTAGTTGCAATGCATTATGGACTATGAAGATGGCTGTAAGTGAAGAAATAGTATTTTTTCCTTCTCTATTGTCACTCTCCGATGTTAGTCGAATGCAGATTTGAGTCGCAAATGCACGAATTTAAACGGTTCACGGCATAATGTGTCCTACTGAGATTTGTGAAATCCATGAGACAGTAAACGCTTCTCATTACAAACAATGACAGAAGATGGGAATCATTTCAAAAATGTTTTAGCTACCCATGATTGTTTGTTAACGTTAGCTAAAAATGCCATTCAACTGACAGCCTTTTTGTGTTTGATTGCTGACATGTAGCCAGCAGTGAACGAACTTCCTTAAGTAGGTTCCTTTTTGCTGTGTTGACATTACAGAAGTCTCTTGTTAGCATTTTGAATGCTACTTGTTGCAAAGTGACGCATGCACAACTCAAATCTGCACTTGACTTACATTGGACAGTGACATGTATAATGGATATCTCACTGTAACATTGTTGTAAAACTTGCTCATTGTTACTTGTATTACTGCTTTTGATTGACACATTTTATGCTGTCATATTCCATTATTCAGTCAAATTAGCAGTCAATGTGATTATCTGCTGGACTTTTTGGCCACATATCTGCAGGAATAACAATCACAATGTTTTCATTTTAAAGTGAAAGACTGCTGATCAGTATATATCTTCCCATTCTGACCAGTTCCTATAACTGCAGGTTTCCACCAGCCACAAACCTACACATCTCTCTCGCCGAGCACAACCACAAAAGCCATTTACCTCCTCATTGCCCAAAACTCACTGTTCAAGTTTAAAAAAAGGGCTCTCCAAGAAACACAGACTTTACCGCTGAAATAGATTTCAATAAATTTTAATTTCCGCAGCCACTATTCCTGTTCTTGAGAACGTAATGAATTGGTGAACAAAAGTCCCCGGAAAAAAATTCCCTCCCATTTCACTGTACTCAATGAATTACCTTCGACCACACAAGGAAAACAAAAGATGGCAAGTTTATTTTTCTGTGGTGGGGCCTTTTCAACAGAGTGATTATTCACTGACACCAACTTCAAAGGTTCCTCAATCAAAACTTTGTAATACCACTGATAGTACTGAGGTACAGTGGGAACAGTCCAGCACTGTGAATTCCATTGTCACATTATAATTAGTTTAAAACTGGACGGGTATGTTTTGTATATTTTGTCACAGAAAAAAGTAACATCTGTGAAGTATTTAAGAAAGGTTTCAGTGCTGCAAAGCTGATTGGCACGCTGTTTAAATGTATGATTTCAAGCAAGGAATGTGTTTATTGTTCTAATTTCTTGAGACAGTTGTACACAAAGAAGCATATTGTGCATTATGTGATCATAGATAATATTCAATTATAACAGTAGCAAACACAGCCCCTGGTTCCTCACTTTTGAATCACTAGACAAGTTATGTCAATGATAGAGCTCAAACAAATGATAAATTTGTCTGATTACTAGCAAACACCATACAGCAAAAAAATACACTAAACTGAAAAAAGTAAGTTAATTGTTACTTTGAACCAGGGCTACAAAGTGCTTTACATTTACAGAAAAGGTGATAAGGCATTTGAATATATAATTAAATCAAAGCCAAGCAATACGTATGAAAGTGTAAGAACTAACTTTAAGTAAAGAAGCATCAATTTGAGAATAAGCAGGTAGTGAGACAGTCCCAAGAGGGACAGCATAACCTGGGAGCCAGCACTGCAAAAAGTAGAACTAATAAAGCAAATAACGATTATTAGAAATCCAAACACAAGCAAAGTGAAATGAAAAATAATTCAAAAATGGGACAAAAAAGTGCCATACAAAACAAGTAGGCCCAAATACTGTAAATAAAATGTACATGTCGCATTTTGTTGCTCCGGCAGAGACAGGCTTATTGCAGAAAATGCTTGTGTGTTTGTTTGTGTGTGCTTGTATATCTGTGTGTGTGTGTGTGTGTGTGTGTGTCCTGTGTGTGGCCAGACTTGCTGGGCTGATCTTGGCCCCTGGCTGTTGCTGGCGTTCAGCATGTCTGTAAAGAAACAGCTGGAGGCAAAGCCAACACCAGTCCCGTTCAGGAGCTCGGCCCTGCCAGCAGCGACAGATTCCAGAACTTTCCATGGCCCCGCGTCACCATGCCAACAGGTCTTGGCACGGCACAGCTGTCCTGATCTGCACACCTGGCCCACCAAGAGTCCAGAATCACCTCTCCTGTCACTGTGTGATGAACAGGTCATTTACAACCCAAGTGTTTGTGTGTTTTTAAGAGTCATGGGCCCAGGTAAAGAAAACACCGTGGCAGTGGACCTCCTGTGTGTTGCCCTAATCAAACAGAGCTGAGGACCTTAGCACTGTAGAATTGCCGTGCTTGAGTTTAGTTCAGACTTGTACTGTGGAAAACCCACACAGAGGGACATTCAGAGAAAATAAACTGCATTATGGAAACAGAACTCAATAAAGATTTGTTTTGTTTTTCTTTGATAGTGCCACTGAGATTTGTGTTTTTTTTTTAGCTTGAACAAAGAGGAACAAGTACCAATCTAACTAAAGTTTACATCTTTATGCAGTAAAGGGAATTATTTGAAATGCTGTGCTCACAAATTATGTGACACATTTGTCGTCTGTAATGCTTTCCAAAGAAACAAATGCTTAGGTTTCTATGGACAGAAAGTTTACTCGCTGGTTACCGTTTCGATTTTGCAGTAATAGTGGATTTCTCAATTCTTGTAGGTGAAAAAGAGCATGTACCCATCAATTTTATGGTATTGAACGCTTTTCCTTTGTCCAAAGCGGCTTACATTTTCTGGGCCCAATGACACGGAGAACCTTGAATCAAAACACCAACCCTGAGCTCTACCACCTGAACATCACACGCCCCAATGGTGGCCGTCCCTGATGGAAATGGAAGGTTATGTCAACATTTAAATGGGCCATTCAGAAGCCAAATCATTTTATACTTGATATGTCCAACAACATCATTAAATTACTATCACATCTGTTTTGCAATACGAGAACAAAGTACTGCAGCATCTATTGATCTTATTATATTGTGTACAAAACATGAATACCAGCTGACCATGGATGTTAAAAACATTTTTCAAAAGGTCTGCAGTAATCTTATCCGAGCAACTAATTTATGCTGAGCTTCATGATGATAAACTTCCTGGCTAAAGAAGTGAAGGACTGTATGTTTTGATTAAATTTGAAGGATATCTTTTTCCCTGCTAGCTGTGCTGAGCACAAACTGACTACAGCAGCTCTTACTGCTGAAACAGTGTGTGGTATGTTAACAGAATATAAACCATGAAACACTAATCTGAACACAGCCAAATTCGTGACAGCCAACAACTGTGGGCCAGTGGTGTGGAGCAATTCTGATTAAAGTCCCAAACTTGAGCTCTGTAGATAAGACAATTTGCTGTTCAACAGCTTGTCTGTTACTTTGGCCAAGTGATTCTTTGATAGCATCTGGGCTGAAAACTCTGTTGATGTGTTCCTGAGTCAGTTGTGACTAGCCACTCTAATTCAATTATGGAAAATACATTTCAAAACCTGATATTTAAGTAGGAAAAATAAAAGGTTATGCACATCATGAAAATGCCCATTTCATCTGGTGTATCTTGGCTCTACATTTTTTAAAAGAAGCCAAACTTTATTGCCATTGGAGAAAAAGTTATAATTTTTGAAGTGGTGTGTGCGTATGAGGCATGAGAGGGATTATTTCTTGCTCTGTCTCCCTGGAATCTAGTAGCCACCCGTGATATCTATAAGCTTACACATAGACACACTCTCACACATTAGGGGTGGAGTACGGAGAAAAAACATGATTTGTGTATGGACGTCCGGCATGTGAACAGTTTGATTGATGGGCAGCTAAAGAACACAGGCCAATCCTTATTAGTGGCTGAAGGCTGCCAGCTCTGAGGGATGCGTGGGCATGTCCTCCTTGGTAAGTGATCAGGTGTTTGACTCTGTCTGGTAGGAAGGAAGTCCTTATTAATGTTGAGGAGAAGGCCGAGGCTCAGCAACCTCAGGCATGCCTGCCCACACACACTCATGCTCCCATCCAAACAGCATAGGACTGCTCTCACTGTGGTTCGTTACTGTAGAGGAGAACTGGTGTGCTCTTACACGAAAAAGTCCTGATTGGGAACAGATATCTACAGCTGTGGAAGTGTTAAAATAAATATATCAACATATTTGACAGTTTTAACCCTCTCTGTACCTTTTTCTTTTCTGGTCGTAGCTTCATCAAAATACGTTTAACCTGCATTAACTAACATTAAGTGTAAACACAACAGCAGCATTTTATCACCTGTAAATTCGTTATGATGAACATGCTAGGAAAGACCCACCAAGCAGATGAGAAGCTACAGCGACAATTACGCTCATTTCATTATTATCATTATGTCATTTTTTTTGCAAAGAGTTAGTTGTGAAGATTCATACCACTTTGATGTCTCAGAGTGGTATCGTTCTTCTCATTCAACTTTTGTCAGTTGTGGGCTGTAAAACCAAAACAATGAGCAAAAAGATTGAAAGATGTTGAAAAACTCCGCAGAGCAGACGCGAACTAAAGAATCAGAAGCCGTTTACATACAACTAGTTATCTGATTAGTGATTCAAGATTCACGATTCAAAACCCTTTATTAATCCCACAATGGGGGAATTCACACTGTTGTAGCAGCAAGTGATACGAGGAAACATGACATGATGACACGACATGAGTGCAGCTTTTTGGGCTGGTTTGGGAATTCCCCTGACCCTTCATACAGAAATACCAGCGACCTGTGAAATGAACACATCACACCTACACAGCCACTTCACTCCCACCATTAACACTGAACTTTAAAGGTCTACAACAGCTCTTTTCCCTCTGTAATCCATCTGCACCACAAAGCTAAACTCTCCTTGGGGACAGTGTAATATAAACATATTCAGCATGCCTCAGTATTTCCAAAGCCACCCACATTAGCCATACCCCATCTGAGAGAAAGGGGATCTTGGTCTGAATCAGTGCGGCTTTATTTACAACTCTTACAAAACAAACTTTTAAAAGCTAATTCCCCTTTGCTCATGCAGTGGAGAGGCAATGAAAGCCCTGCCTTATGTTACAGGGTTGTGAGACCGTGGGCAGCACAAAAACAACAGTTGTGAGCTCTGCCTTCCTTCCTTTGCTTTACAAGGGGATGCAGATTGAAGAAATATGTTGGCTGTTGTGAGCAAATCCGCTTCATGGATTTAGACTGTTGGAAAACCACAGTTTGATTGAAAACATGTCGCATGGCCAGAAAACATGTTTGAATTACACTCAATGTTGATTTATCTGCTGCCAAGAGTATGTAATCGAATGTCTAATGGACTCACCGTTTATTAGTGAATTAACACTTTTAAACGTTTACATCATCAAGCCGAGCACGTGTTTCCAATTCATGAAAGAAAAAGTTATTCTAAAGGTTTTGCTCAGAGGGTGGGGATATTTTTCTCTGCGTGAAACTACTCTAAAAAGTATATTATTACAGAACCAGTTTCATCAACTAAAGGTCAACACAAGACCAGAACACCTCTAAAATCTATGCCTCGTAAAGATTTAGAGGGAACATAACTGGGCATAAATAGCACGGAATACTGTGACCTGTGTTGAAATACTATCATCCTAAAATAATCACAAGCTTTGTGTACGTTTTCTTATCTTAACAGACAGAACAAGACTTCTGATATATAGGCTATGTTGTTTTTGCTGTAAATGGTCCTGCCCCATAATACCTCAATGTTTATAGATGCACTGTTTTACAAATGAATAGATATTTGTAAGCAAAATTCAACTATATATGTTACTTTATGGTCAAACAGATGAGACTGTAAAGGTAAATAAATTGCATTATTATTATTTTTCCTGATTTTAGCATCAGTCAGATTTTAATAAACTATGGTATTTTAAAATTGTGTTTGCTGTATGTTATTTCACTGGATATTTTCAGATACATATGTTTTAGTCATCAAAAAGAAATACTTCTTTACAAAGTTGTTGGCTTTCTAGTGTAGATCTGAAGAAAGATGGTCCTTGAACATTGTCCTCTTTAATTTTGTCACTTTTTTAATAGAGCTCTAAATTATTGTCTCACTGAAAAAAAAACACTTAGATGACCAAGCTCATGTATTTTTAAAAGTCTGTCTGTCTGCGTTTGGTGAAATCTACAGTAACAAAAGATGTGGCCTCCTGTAAAAGAGCATGATGTCATTGTTCACCACATTTGACTATTTTACTTTTATAAACCAAGAGGAAGGCGTTTTCAATAAAATAACAAATCCCATCTTTGAATATTGTAGATTTAACAGTTCCTTTAAAAAAAGTAACTGTTCTTCTAGACTTCTAGAAGACTTCTCCTAAATGAGACCACACACTGAATCATACCAATTCATAGCGCCTTATCAAACATGACATATTGCTTCTCTATTTAGCCCCAGTGAGTCTGAAAATGAAGTGGCTCTTTCCGATATTTGCTTTGCTACAGCCATAAAACTTCATTTGGGCTATATTTTTCTTTGTATATCCAATTTGCTGCTGCAGTGAACCAGTTTTATCTCATTATATCTTGTCTTGTCTTCATGATTCACCTATGTGTTTATGCTAGTTGATTTATCCAAGTTTTATGGCACATAGACATCCTAAACATATTTCAAATCAGGCTAAAACTAACTTACTTTCATCAATTCATTTGATTAGTTAGTCTATAAATAGTGAGAAAATCTTTTAAAATTCCCATAACTGTTTCCTTTAACTCAATATCAGCAACTAACATTCCAAAACCCAAACAAAGATAGTTTATCATATAATGTCTGTTATATCAAATTACTATAAATTGTTATTATTATTTTAAAATAACAGCCAATCATTATACCTTTGAGAAACAGGAACAAAAAAATATTAGCTTAAAAAATGAGTGGTGGGAGTGGTAATAGTTTTAAAATAAAAAAAATAAAAAATAGCTTTGTCTGTCAATCAGCTGATCTATTTTTGACTTATTGTTTCAGCTAAGTATATTTAATCATAAGTAACTACAATGTCTGATTTTTGATTTATTAGTTAATTTATTTTAACTCATGTTATATTTGAGACTACCACTCAATGTTTAATTGACTTAATAATCCCCTCATTGGAGTGCCTTTTTAAAGTTATAATGTATTCTACTATGTCTGAGACTTCCTATTCTCTGTTTGCCCTTGACATCCTTTCATGGTCACACAGCTTCAAAAACTGCACCGTGTTCTCTGGTTCTCTTGGAAAAGCAGAAAATTGTAAGGTAAAAACTGAGACAGGGGAACGCCGTGCCAGTCAGTGTGCCCTGGTGAGCACGAAGCGGGTGGGCTCGCTCGGCGCAGGATAAAGTTGTCCAGAGGCTGCCTTCAGCATCCGTGTCTGTCTGCCAAGCGCTGTTAGCATGTCCCAGGGTAGGCTGGGAAGACAAGACCGTTCAACAAGGCCTCTGCATTGAGTGCAGTCCATTTAAAACAGCATATGGATAAATAAATACAGGACCTAAGTTCACTGTACAGTAATTGGACAGGAAACCAACAGAGACAAGTTCATTTACAGTAAATGGATCAGCTCTGAGTTAGTGAAGTGCACTTGGCTCAGACCATGCTTTATAACGATTTGGAAATTTTAAGTGAAGCATTTTTTTAAATGTTTGTTTCAACATTCACAGAAATGTCTCCTAGATGAATTTTTTTTAACTTGAAAAAACAGAACTGTATCTGTGTGTCAGAGCACATGTGTCAGAGCACATGTAAATATAGAATTTTGTTAAATATAGAATTATTACAGCGAGTGCTTATAGATGATATAAGAGCAAATTACTAATTGCAAGGAAAACAAGGGGATTCTTATAAATTCTGATGTTACTTTAGTTTCTGCATGTAAACTTTTCTTTTATTTGTCAAGGACATGCATAGACATGTGCACACACACACACACACACACACACACACACACACACACAAACACACACACACACAGTGGTTAGTCTGGCCAACCTTGTTGACCCACTGGCTGAGCTGTGGTTGCACGCTGGACGCAAAGCACTCATTAACGATTTGAGCCTGCTCTTCACTTATGCAAACAAACAGACTCGGCCGTCATTACCGTAACACCATGTGTGTGTGGTCTTCTCAATCAGACCTCTATTGATTCTTCAATTTTCACCGAGGCAACACGAAACGGCACGATTTGTCAAGCGTGTAAGACGTGGGGCACACAGACTTGTGGCATGTTTCAAAGAGGTTCACACACTGGCGGACACATTTTTCATCAGCCTCAAATACTGCACAGTAGTTATTGCAGTGGGCACGAGTCTGTTCCACAGGCAATGCCACGGCATCACCACAAGCCACAAAACATAAAACACCACAGTAGGTTTTATATTGCGTGTAAAATGCCATCATAACCAAGAGCGCTTTCCCCTCTTCACCAGCTCCACTTTCTACCCTCAGACAGAGCCATCTTTACATGGACGAGCAGTGCATAGTCTGACTGTGAGCTCTGCTGTATGTATTGCTTGGCACCCAGCAAGAAATTTATGGTAATGTTTTGGGTGATAGGTCAGGGACATGAGGGTGGCAGCCATTAGTGGTGGCTATGTGGTGACTGTGTGGGGTTTCAGGCTGTGTCCAGCTGGCCTGGGGTCTGCCTCTGAGGTCAGGAGAGTGTGAGGGGGCATCAGACATAAGGCAGCTTGTGGTTTAGCTTTTTTATTTTGGGGAGGGTGGTGGGGTGAATAAGGAGTAAGGAGCCCACCCCCACCCTTCCCCAGAGCCTGAGGCACAGGGCCACTGCAGAGAGGCTACCCACAGTCAGACACCCTACCATCAACATCTGCCAAAAGAGAAATGCTAATGTGGTGGGCACCTCATAAGGCCAGGTCAAAGACCCAGGCTCTGGACTTGTTTTTCTGCTTTTGGATTCACTCTGAATCACATCTTGGGCATGATCAAACACACAGTTTAATCATAAAATGAACAACATTAAAGGTTTTCACTAGAAACAAGCTCTTACATTGAATAGATGAGTGTAAAACTCCACCAGTTCAGATGAGAGTAGAGCTGTGCCAGGTAGGAATCATTTCATCTTAGAAATACATTTTACAGGCAAAATGTGCAGTGGCAGATATTTCCTGTATGAAAAAAATAATGATTTAATGTACTGTGCTCTAGACTGAGTCTGGACAACATGCTTTTGTCCTAGTAGGACCTCCCCGACTCACTGTCTCCAGGAGCTTGACATTTATGGTTAATGTTTAAAAAAATCTAGTTGTAAATAAGAAATAAGCCCCAAAGCGCTACCTGAGGAGGATTATTATATATCAAGCAGCAGAAACAGAAACAGACAAATCTTGTAGCTACTTTCAGATCAAGTAAATGCATGACGGAGGAGGGCATGTTTGGGTAACCCTGAACAGGAATTAGGTAATGTTCAGGATGTATGGCTCTTAAAATGTGGAGCAGTGACCCTTCTCTGACATCCTGACTAAACTGTCCATTGTGCTTTGTGGCTCAAAACCTAAAAGTCTGCTTTTACTGTTGGAAAAATCAATTTAAAGCCTGCACATTCAGATGTGTGCAATACAATGGTTGTAAAAATGTGAAATATTGTCCTAAAAATCATTGTTTGAAATGTGAGAAGTATGCTCTCTCAATAGCTAAGAGCTACACCAACAGTATAAATGGGATCCAGCTAATGTCTGCATTCTTAAAAAGCTGAAATAATTACTTGATCAGTTGATTGACAGAAAAATGTAGATGATAATGAAAAACATTTTAATCATCTATAAATTGTAATACCTTTTCAAGCTAAAATGCCACACAATCACCGGGGCCAGCTTCTCAAATGTAAGGATTTGCTGCTGTTATTTGTCCTATATGATGGGTAACTGAACACCTTTAAGTTTTAAAGTCAGACAAAACAAGCAATCTGAACACTTTTATAAATATAACTAAGTTGATTAGTTGAGAAAATATATGCAGATTAATCAATTATGAAAACACACAGTCCTAATACAGTACCACCTGTTATGGCTAATTTAGTAGGACGACGAGACAAAAATACTCTACAGGTTTACACAATTATGGATGCTACATTTATTTGGATTTAGTACCAACCACGGCACCACCAATGCAATCAGGAAATGTTTTGGGATTAAATTGTGCACACATTTTTTAAATCTAATAACTGTCACAATACAAATCTTGAATATGCAATAATTGCTTTTTTTAAACCATTTGAATATTTGCATAGTTGCACATGGTCAAAAGTTCCAAACACAGTACTGTTTCACCCCACAGATATACAGATAAATATAGTAAACAAAAGGTCAAGCCTCAGCACATACAAAAGCCCGGCTTAGCTATCCCATATTTAAGAGTGATTTAATTGAATGCTTAAACAATTGATTTCCATTTCCAGAGTATTCCATCTAACCTGGCAAAGAAATGCAAACAAAACCAGATTGCGTTTTCACCCCTACCAAACTTCAGTGCTGACCAGATGCTGTGTAGATACAGTAGGTCTGGCAATACTGGACAACATCTAACCAAGTAAATCACTAAAAGTCACCTGAAGTTCACATCATTGCTAATTTCATGTCTCTGCAGAGCATCCAGATTTAATGTGACACATTTTGAGCACCAATAAACCACCAAACGAAAAGAAAACAGAGTGCATCAATTGTAAATGTCATCTCCTGAGAATACATTTCTGCCTCAGTAGCAGAGCTGTTGAAAATAGCTGAACCAGAAGAAGGTAAAGAGGAATTAAGAGCATTCCTAGGATGACAGTTATGATTGGTAGGTGTGAATGATTTGAAGAAAACTCCTCCAACTGCCCACAATACAACATTATGAAGCATGCCTGAAATGAAACGGCCCGTACAGTAACTCACCGTTAAAAAACCATTATGAGGGGAAAGTAACTCTGCAAAAGTCATTTTTCAAGTGAGGTTTTCCAGGATAACAAACCTAAAGCTCTCATGTGAACAAATGGCCAAGCGATCAAAGCCATAACTGTATCAGAAAGGGGCCATTATCAAATACACCGTAAAACCTCTGATTCTTTACTTTGCAGCAAAACGTATGGTTACAGATGACATTTGAGGTGAATGTCATGTTTAACAAAAACTGCACTGAATTTATTATTGTTTTAAATAGGCATTGGTGTTTTTAGTGTGTGTGTCTTCACTTTTCACTTTGCCGTAATGTTCAAATTTCACTTAAAGCTGGGATAGTGTTCTGAGTTAAAGGGGAGTGGTGCTGTAAAATATTAATAAAATAATAAAGAAAGCTGACAGCACCAGCGTAACTTGTGTGGGAATCAAAAGTGACAAATGTGCATGCCAAGAATGTAACTCCAAAACAAAAGCAAGAACTGTTGCTGCAACTAAAGCCAGGATTTATGACATAATAGGGTGGGCCAATAAGAGGGAATGGGTACAACACATCCAAAAATAGATGCTGAGCTCTGAATTTACACGCAAAATTAGGGTGTTTCTCTGGATGCCGAGTGTGTGTAAGCTGGATGCTTAGAATTGGGGGGGTGAGTGCATATGTTCTGTATGTTTGAATGTGAAGTAGGTGCAGTGTGAAAAGGATGAAAAACGGGTAGGAATACTGTTCTGTGTTGAGAGTGCAATTTAGCATGAATCAAAAGCAGCTTTCCTGGCTCCCATTCCCTACGTTGCTGTCTGCCAGGAAATGTGATTTTTTTTTTCATAGTTTTTTGCAGGTAAAGAATGGAATCAAATGAGGTATTTTTTCCCTACCAAATGTTAGAGTGTTGGAAGTTTGAGGCAGACTCGCTGGAAACAGAAGAAAGCTGAGTTTTGGAGACAGCAGGGGGGAGGGGGGGGGGGGGGGGGGGGGGTCTGCCATATATTTGTCCCAGCCTCAAACCCCTTCTGGACCTCTTGCTGAATTGAATCATGAGTGCTTGTAAAATACTGAACCCTCTTTTTAGTAATTTACCACCAACTGGTCTACAGTCTACACTAAAGTGATTCTACTAATCATCACTGCTCACAGAAATAATTTATGGGTTTTATTCATGAGGAGAAATGCAATTTATTCCATCCAGTAAAACAGTGCCACATAAATGACGACGGTTTCTTGAATGAACTGTTATCTTAGTCACCTCACAAACAATTTTAACTACGAATCTCTAAAAAAGACAAAGATGCAGTGTAATTCTATTGTATTAGTCTGGATCGACAAAAGTGCATTTCCAGGAAAAAGCCAGGCTTTGCCCCTCACCTTCCACTCACTGTGTGTTGCTGATGTTAAAATCCCTTCGCTACTGGAAACTACAAACTTCGAGCTGGCAAGCTACCTCCAGAAAATGGCAAGTTTTTCAAGAAAAATTGGCTTGTGAAACAAGGCAGGCCTGCTATGTCAGCGGCATTAACTATCTTACTGGGATATTTTGGGACCAATTAGTGGGACTGCTATTAGATTGCAATGGAGGAAGTAAGAACAAGTTACGTTAACCATGTATACAGCTATTTTAAATAGCTCACCTTACTGTTTTGTACTGTACTGAACAGTTAATTTAATATTTCATGTGGCATGTTATTTCGCAGGGTGCAAATGTTCCACTAAAACAACTTTGTTCCCAAGACCATTTTGCAAATCTTAGAGGCGGGTCTAAGCAAGACAAATGTGTGAGGAAACGCAAACAACCCACAACATTTTTTTTTTCTTCCTGTTATAGAATGTATTTGTGTTGTAGCCAGATCTTACTCTCCAGCCCTGTGAAAAAACATCAGCAAGCTAACATTCTCACAATAACAATGCTAGCATTGGCAGGTTTCATTTACAGTATGTTTTTTTAGGGAGTTAGCAAGCCAACATTTTCTAGTTAGGACTAAACACAAAGTACTGCTGAGGTGGTTGGGATGGCCGTCAGTTTTGTGTTTGGTCATAACCCAAGATATAAGAGATGTCAACCTGATAATGGTGGGAATGCGTAGGAAAGTTGTTATAAAGAGAAGGAAATTAATGTGTGTACCAAATTATATGGCAATCCATGTAATAGCTGTTGTCGAGACGTTTCACTCAAAACCACAAATTTCAACCTCACGTTGGCTCCCGAGGAAAAGTCAGAGAGTCGCCAAAGTATTTTAATACATTGTTTCCGAACCAGGGATTTCTGTTCTGAATTTTTCATGCATAAGTGGAACTGCTTACACCACAGCTGGCACTACGAGAAAAGTTAGGGGATCAAGAAAGTTATTAGGATTCATCTTCTGGGGACCACAAATGTCTGTACCAAATTACATGGCAATTCAATAGATATTTCACTAAAGGCAAAACATGTCAACGTGCTGGTGGCACTATTTCATTCAGGACCCATAGGAAGGACAAAAAGACTGACTTGCTGACAGACCAACCCTACTATTCCATAGAGCCACATGACTAACATCGCTAAAAGAAATAGTGTTGCGTATAATAAAGACAACATTGATATTTTGTACGAATCTCCTTACAAATGCACTTCCTGTATCAGCACAGGCTATACTATTGTTCTTCAACTGATGGGCCATGACAAGACCAGTTTTAGTTTTCAGCAGAATACAGAATGAAAATCTTCGGAATTTAGCACATTGTTTTCATTCTGAGTTATATTTTAATTTGTTTAATATTCGGCGGAATATTCTCATGAATCTTGTTTTTGTTTTCACCTCAGGAGTCTGTGTGTGTGTGTATGCCCCTGGCCCATTATGGTGTCGCGGATGGTGTGATCCCATTGCAAGATGGTCTTTTGTCTTTAATTTGAGTCTAATTAAATTTCACGTAGAGATCAAATTGGACAAACTTGAGAACATCTTCGTATTGTACCAAAATTGAATGTTGTAAAGAAAATTTGAGAAAACTGTATTATTCAAGATCACAAAGTTTTAAAAGTGGGGCAACATGCAGGTCCTTACTTCTGCAGTTAAGGAAAAACGAACAGTGTTCAACTATTAAACATTGCAAGAAATTGAAGAAATTGCCCCGCCGTTGCGCCCTTGTAACATTTGGGTATATAGTGCTGTCAATCAATGTGATACTGAAAATACATTTTGCAACAGAGTTACCTCATACATCAGAATATGACCCTTTAATGCATGCATTTATTCTTTTCAGAAAAATGTGGCTGAATGCTTAAGACTGATCACCTACACACAGTGAACCTGGGATTGTATATGGCTGCCTCAATGAAAAGCTCTCCACTCTCCTTATTAGCTGGATATGAGAGATACCTCAGAGCCCACCGTAACCATTCGGTGGTGAGCTGGTTTGCTGAGGCAGAGTGGAGTTAAATTGAATGGTCTGCAGTGAGAGGCTGTGGGTTGGGTTTTGCTGAGGTTATGGTCATTCTCCCCTGGGAAAGTGGTTAGGCCTGGCTGTTTACTTTGGAGTAACCCTGCCCCTCCCCTTATACACTCTGCTTGGTAACCCATGATTACCTCCAATGGTGGACACCTGTCATTTCTGACCTCTTTATGATTATATAATTAGTAGACTTTATTCAGAAACCATAGCTAAAATAATTTGAAATTGATTAATTTTTTTCTCCAAGATTGCATTAAGTATACTCTTTATTGTGTGCCGGTTTAGATGTTGCATGGGCGCTACTTTCTTGTCAAAGCAGGTGTGTATGAAGGGCGGTTGGGGGGAGGGGGAGGTGGGGGGAGGTTGGGGAGGGTGTTAGAACTGGACTTAATGGGTAGGGACTAAGGTAGTGCCTGCATCTTCTCCCAAAGAGGAGTTTGACTTTCTCACTGTGCCTCTCTCAGACAGACTCGCACAGTGCTGGACTGTAAAAAGCCTCTCAGCTTTGCTCTCCGGCTCCGGCCACCAGAGAAGATGCTTCATCGTTACTCTTCATGAGATTATTGCAACACTGGGTGGAGTGGCAGCTCTGCAGCTAATGGGGCACTGCTGTTGCTCTTTCCATCTTTATCTCTCTTTCAATTGGGACGCTGGGAAGAAATAAATAGCTCAACACACACCGTTGGGAGGCAAATGAATGGAGCAGAGTGACAGGGGATTTCCCCAGGCTGCCTTCACACCAATGGATCTGGACCCACGTTTTGAGATGGCCAAATTGAATTTGGCTAAATAATTTTTCTTTTTACATTGTAAAGTCATATTTGCAACGAAATCATCTCCTTTACAGCTTGCAGACCAACCTTTCAGATTCACATTATGTAAGTCTAAGTTTCTTCTTTAGCTTAATAAAACTGTTTGTTGGCAAGTAATGCTGCCTGGGAGATCTCACTTACTCAGAAACTGTGTCATTTGTTAGCTGCCTACACTGCGGATGACAATGTATTTTATTTATTTATTGAATAGTAGACAAACAGTTCAGTATAAATTCATAAAACACATTTTCTACTTAATTCATTGAAGTGATATATGTCTTGTGTTCTTCAGATCTTAGGCTCAAGGATGTGCTCTATAGTCATGCTTCATCAGTGGAGTCTGGCTATGTTCTTGCTGTGCTCCCCAGTGACTCTTGATGGGAGACCAGTTGATGCACTTAGTAGCAGAACGTGAGTTCTTTTTTATATTAATTTTGATGATAGAAAAGTAATTCCATGTTATGCAAAAATTAACATGAAAAAATAATATATTTAAATGTGTTAGAAGTGGTAAACATCACCTGAGAAATTCATGATACAAAAAAATACAACAACAGTTTATTAATCAGATTAAATTAAGGTAAAGGAGGTTTTCTATGTTTGGCTTTTTGGGGGTCTGGAGCTCAGATTAGAGATGGCTCTCACAAACTTGTTTATACTGCCACCTACTGTACTGAGGTTTTATGATGCCTGACCTTACATTTCAGCTGACACCACTTCAAAAAGGGCTCCACACAGAAACTCACCACTGTGGTGTACCATGAAATTACAACAGAGGTCAAACAAAACAGAAAAATTGTTAGATTTTGTAGGTTCTATCTCAGAAATGAGAAATCGGAAAAACAGATTTCTGACAGATTTAGAAATAAATGAACTTGGTGCTGCTCCCCTCTCATGCCCAATGCTATTGAAGGATTTATTTATTAGCTTTTATGCAACCTCCCTTGTTGATCTGACTCTGTCTCTTTCATGCCTTAAGGAGGAGGTCAGTGAGCCATGCCCAGCTGATGCATGACAAGGGCCGCTCCTTACAAGAGTTCAAGCGCCGCATGTGGCTGAAGGAGCTGCTGGAAGAGGTGCACACTGCTGACGAGCACGCTCCACCTGTGCAGAGCAGAACCCAGAGTCAAATCTTTAGTGGGAATGCCCTGCTCGAGAAGCCCCCAGGGGCCACCAAGAACCTGCCTGACAGGTTCAGGACGGACAGAGAGGGCCCTAACCTGCCCCAGGAGACCAACAAGGCTCTGGCATATAAGGACCAGCCACTAAAAGTAGCCACCAAGAGAAAAAAAAAGGTGAGGTTAGGCAGACGTAGAGAGAGCGACAAGAAGCGAAGGCGGGCACGGTCTGTCACATCAAAGGAACCACGAAGGATGCAGTGCCCTGGCTAAGAGACTCCCAACAGCCTTTACATGGTACTGCACTAAGACACTGACATTGGTCCAACTAGACTGGGAATTGAGAGACTCTACGCATGGCTGACTCAATCACTTCATATTACCGCCCTGAGGTTGTGCTTGTATGATAACATTTTGCTGTGTTTGTATTTTTGATCTCATACTTTCTCAAGTTTGTGAATTATCATCATCTTCAGTCCATTTTTATTTGGAACATCTGCAGGCGTCTGTAACTTTGATTGACTTCAAAACAAAGCCATATGTTGCTATCTCTAACCAGCTGTGTGCTCGAGTAGATCAGGAAGAACTATTTATTGCCTATATGTAATGGAACTTCACAAAATTGGGAGGCTGAATGGTTTACTTTTGTTTTGCTCTATATTTGTTGACTATTGTGAACTTACAGTTGCATACAAACTGTTCACTGCATACATCTGTTCGAACTTGTCTGCCATAATTTATTTCACTTTGAAAGTGTGTATTTATTTTGTGAATGTATCACGGTGCTGCTGACAAAATTCCATAATGCACTTTAGTTATATCCTGTACATGTTCTTTTGTGGTTGAGTTTTATTTTTATGTTTCTTTTTGATAGTCCTGCTTTCCTTTTTCAACTTAGATCCCTCATGGACTTGTAACTTATTGGATGCTTCATCAAATCCACTCTTACCATTTCACGTTATAGTTTATTTTTTATAAAACAAGCCCGAGTCAGGAGCTGTCAGACTCATTTAATGTTCTACTTGCACTGAGGGCATACTATACATTTTTCCAGTTAATCAAACATTAAAAGTGTAGCCATTAGAAATAGTTTTGATTCACAGTGTCTTTGTTC
Organism: Etheostoma cragini; assembly: GCF_013103735.1. Taxonomy (NCBI): domain Eukaryota; kingdom Metazoa; phylum Chordata; class Actinopteri; order Perciformes; family Percidae; genus Etheostoma; species Etheostoma cragini. Next base: position 14,624,538 of record NC_048414.1, read on the forward strand.
AGTAACCATATGTGGCTCAAATGTTCAGCTACTTATTTAACTTCTAAA
>NC_048414.1:14624685-14664673 GCF_013103735.1 Etheostoma cragini
TATATATAATATTAATGACTTACTGCAAGGGAATACAAAAACTAGGACTGCAAAGCAGACCATTCTGCAGCATGGTCAGTTACCAATTTTATCCTTCAAATCTATGCACACTACCTGCCTCTTAATAAAGAAGCAGTGGCTAAACAAAGAAAAATGTAGAAAAATGGGTGATGGTGACCATGGACCTGAGTTTAATCAGCAGTTAGTAGCCGTCCTGCAAAAGTTTGTTGATGTTGTCGTGACAGATAACCTTGCCAAAGAGGTGGAGAAAAAATAAAAATAAAAATGCAAGATTTGGTTCAAAACTGATTTTTTTTTTTAAAGTGAAAAACTATTTTTTGTAACTTTTGGTCACAAACAGAACACAAGGAAGCTAGTAATGTCCCACTTCAGAACATGGTATTTTTAATAGCCGCTGTCTGAACAACACCGGCACTGGTAATGGAGGGGTTAGCAAATGCATCAGCATCAGCTGTATCCTGTGCTAAGAGCAGCAGTGTACACCAAAGGCCATTAGCTGACACAGAGTCATAAATACTGTGCAAAGCCTGATAAAGCCCCCATCAGGAGCCTGCAGCTCACACCAAAGAAATCAATCAAACAATGGAGAGAGATATTAATATCTCCAGAGAAGGGTGGGAACAGAGAACATAATCAATGGACTGGTCTCTTTTTCTTTGTGGAGTGGTCATTTTTTAAATTTAATTCATACAGTATGAACTAAATCCCTAAAGCCATCCCCATGAAGAGAGAGAAGGACTTTAACAGGTCAGGAAAGGTCATTTCAAGTATTTACAAACAGCAGTGCAGTCTCAGTCAACGAGGTATTTCTTTAGTCCCAAAAAGATTAACAAGTTCAACAAACCTTAAAAAGTGTACCTATTACTAAAAGTGAAAGTAACTAAAAAGACTAAAGCTACACATAGATCCTCTAAGAACCATAACAAAAGAGGCTTGTATAGTACATCGCTGTTTCCTGAGCAGCTGGTCTGAGGCCGTTTCTCTATAAACCAGTTCAACCAGAATCAATTTGACCCAAGTGATGTTTGCCTTTCTTCCTTCCACATTCAGCTATTACACTTTGTAATGAGTCCTGAGAGGCTGTCACCTCTACCTCCGTCAGCCTAGTTTAACAGGATGGATACCAGTGAAACAGAAATGTACACTATGGTGATAGTTCACTCACACACATGAAGATAGTGCTTTGAGGAACGAAGATGGTAAGTGTATCCAAATGATGGAGAATTGTTACATCTGGCACCATTTAAAAATGATATGACTTCTAAGGCAAACACTTGTTCCATTTATTTACAAAGCAGTTAGAAAAGCTGTCACAAATGTTAATTAAAAAGTTTTGTATCTTAGCAAACGGCCATATTGCTGTTGCTATGTAAATTTTACTTATATTACTTTGGTGATATTATACAGTATATTACATGTGATTTCTTGACGTTATGATCCGTAGTATATTATCACTACAGGTCTAAATAAGCCTTTTAGATGCTATTTAAAAATAAAAATGATAATATTCTTATTCAATTGAATGATTGTTTTGTCATCAAAGAAAAGTAGCAAAACAAATTAAGACTATGTTTGATTTTTTCCTGAGCCCAATATGACATACTTTGTCTTTCTTTGTTTAGCTAATAGTAAAAAAACAACACATAACAAAGAAAGCATAAAATCCTGAAAAGCTGGAATAAGCAAAGATTTTGAATTTTTGCTGAAAAAATTAAGAGATTATAAAAATACTTGCAGATTTATTTTGTTGATCAACTAATCCAAAACATAAATGATGAAAGCATGTTCTATTTATTCATTCGAAAGGTGACGTCAAGTCGGTGATACTATGGCTGTTCCCAATACCTATGTGCTGATCTTTGCCTGTACCTGTGGAGTGATCCTGGGCATCGGGCTCTGTGCCAACCTGCTGGTCTTCTCTCTGTTTGCCAAGTATAACACGTTGCGTAAGAACCGCCTCGACATCCTCCTCCTCAGCATGACTTTGGCCGACTTCCTCACCCTCCTGCTCATCCCCTTCACCTTGCACTCCGCCGTCACTTACTCCTGGCCTCTGGGCAACACCTCTTGCAAGGTCTACCAGTTCTTGCTGGCCTTTAGCCTGGCAGCCAGCACCTACTCGCTATGTGCCGTTTCCATGACCCGCGCCATGATCATCACCAACCCGTATCAGCCGCCCACCATGGACCTAGTCATCCTCATGTTTGTCCTGGTCTGGGCCCTCAGCTTCTTCATCAGCCTGCCGCTGCGTATGTTTGCCAGCAAAGAGAGTCTGGGCCCGAGCCTAGCTAACTTCTCCTTCTGCCTTCCAACCATTCATGAGCACCACTACCAAGTGGTTCTGAGCCAGTTTGTACTTTACTACTTTGTTCCAATGCTAGTCATTGCCTTCAACTATATCCGGCTGGCTCTTTTTCTCCACAAGAGCCCTGTAATGTCGGTGTCCAGTGCCAGGAACACCCGCCGTGCCTCTGTCATGGTGTTCTTGGCAGCTGCTACCTTCTCAGTGTGCTGGCTGCCTGGTTATGTGCTGGAACTGTGTGTGTACTTGGGGTTGTATCACCATGGACAGGCTTGGGAGATGTTTTACTTCATCTGTACTGTGCTGCAGTACCTGCACCCCTGCATAAACCCTGTGCTCTATGTGCTTCTATCAAAGCGCTACCGCCACAGGAGGGCAGCCTGTCTCTTCAGCTGTAACAGGAATAGAGTACAGCCACAGGTGATCAGTGTCACCACAGACACCCTTTAAATACAGCGGATTGAGCAACGAGTTGTTGGCATTCAAGGACACTTTTTATATAATGTTAATACAAATCAACTGCTTTTGTGAACAACAAGATGGATGTTTTTTTGTGATTACTTTTAGATTCCCCCTCCACATTTGAGGTATAAATGCAAAAATGAGAAAATTAGAAAAAAAATGGTTTAGGATTATCTTTCAAACTTGATTACAATCAAATGTTCACATTCACTACAAAAAGCAGCTGAAATCATCTAAACGTTTGTACCTGTATCTAATACCTGTACCTGTATCTGTAGGGAAACTATGTAATAATCCAAGTACTACTACTAAGTCTTTTCACGTTGATTTGTTTCCTTGCACCAGATGTTTCTTTCCCTTAGATTTTATCATGTGGTCCACTTTTCTATTGTTTTAGTTCATTTGATTTAATTAAATTTTTCTTTTTTCTTTTTTCTTTTTCATTTTTCATTTTTCATTTTTCATTTTTCATTTTTCATTTTTCATTTTTCATTTCATTCATTTCACACATTCTATTGTTTTACATGCCGGTACACAAGTTTTATCACGCTTTTTGTGTAGTATTTGTATGCCTCTTCTTTATTAAAGTTGTCACAGGATAATTTCTTGCTTTTCTACAATATCATTGCAACATCTTTCTTAAGAGACAATGTTCTTGTTATTTCAAGAAACTGAGACTTTACAATGGCAGAAAATCTACTTTTCAAATGTTTGGATTCAAAAAGGTTTAGTGGAATGTGTCATCTTTTCCCTTTGCTTCAGAGCAAAGTTGGTCTCCATTTCCTTCACTTCTATTTAATACCAACGGTACATTTAAGACAAACTGTTACTACTACATGTTGCATCATATTTGAAAATCTGAGCACAACAAGTTCTGATGCAAATTGCAAATGCACATACAAAAAAAACTTTCACAGGGTGGTTATTACATAACTATTGGACACTACACAACTAGTAATGAAAAACCGTGGGGGCAGCTGCAGTCTCTCAGCCTTCATACAATTTAATAGAGCCATCAAAAGGGACCTTTCAACGATGCGGGACAGAACGACAAGACTGTGATTACAGTTGTTTCAGTGTATTATTGCAAACTTTAATGTATTATTTACATTGGTAAATATTTACTAAAGAGGTAGATACTGAATTTGTCTTTACGGTAATTCTAGAGCAAGATGAGTACATGCAAAGTAAAGAAATGGCGAGGAACAATCAGAAAAACGAATAATTGTAATGCAGAACTTGGATGTGGGAGTTGTAACCTTTATTCACCCTAAATACAGGTGTACTGTCTCTGAGCTGTGCTCATCTGAATACAGATGTTATTGCCTTCTTTTAGTTTTAGTTTTTCTAGGTGCAGTTACAATTATTCACAGCATAACTTAATTAAATATTTGATCACAGAATGCTGTGGCTGGACTGGACATGACATAACACTATCAAGTCAGATATTGACGCTGGGTAGCATGCTTACTAAACAATCAAACATTAGAAAAACCCCACAAATGAAAGGCACATTACCAACACTAATGTTAAGTGTTTCAGGGACGTCTGCTCTTTTGAAAATTAGCTTATTCGAAAGGAGCTCTTTGCTGTCCCCGGGGTGGATCAACAGCAACACCACCAGCGTCAGTGTGCCACTCTTTGCTCACTAGCAGCACACACACAAACACACACACACACACACACACACACACACACACACACACACACACACACACACACACACACACACACACACACACACACACACACACACACACACATTGACTTCCTATACTTTTCCCAGGCAGCTTCGGGCCTACATTTTGGAGTGGGAGAGGAGTAAGGACAGGAAAAGGCAGCATGTGTTGTAGTTATACAGAAAGCAAACGGATTGGTAAAGGGAATAACAAGTCCGGCTGAGTTCAGGCAGCCGTTGCAGTAATCGGAGACAAGCTGCCCCTCCCTCTGTCAGATTTCACCCTGACTTTTGGCCTTCTCTTTAGCGTACAGCAAGGGCAGCTGGCCTGACTCATACAGACCGTCATCTGCATACCATCAGCATGTTGGATATGGTGAAGCAATAAAAAACACGTGCTTGGGCGCAAAAAGTAACTCTATTGAACGTACTGCAGAGTGTAGAGACTGCTCTGCAACCTCTGAACAAATCATGATTATCTATAAACAATAAAAGCAAACATTTTTCTCATAACTGTGTTAATTGCTTTGTGAAAGCTTTCACACCTGATTGGTTACAATGCTGTGATTTTCCACCCTTACCAAATAAAAGTTAATTTCTTTTAACATTTGCTCTCTCTGGTACATGACTTTTATTGGCTGTGATCTTGTGGTGCTCATAATGAGGCATTTCCTGCTTCCAATGGAAAATAAATCAACGGCAGATGCTCCACCAGCTTAATAATGAGGTGATAATAACAATAACCTTTTGTTTTTAAAGGGATGTACGCCTCTAACCATTACCTTTGAATACTCTTGCTGCTATTTCTGTTTAACAAATCCACTAACAATAAATTCTGGTTTCAGTGCGGCTTTTATAACAATTAAACAAAACAATTTACTTTGCAAAAGTTGGTCATCAATATCTGACTTTCAAATTTTGAATCACACTACATGTAATTTAAAGGTGGTGGCAGAGCAATTCTCTATTAACTCTGATTTTTTCTGGTGATACAGAATCCTTATGCATCAGAAAATCAGATACAAGATATTGTGTTCTTCGGTCCTGCACATTCCCAGTTTCTTGAGTCAGCATATTCCCAGGGGGAGTTTTATTTCCTTGATACTATACATCAGTGTTTGCGAGCAATAATTCGCGAGAGCCAGGAAATCCAGCAAAGCACACAATTTAACAATTTCTATAATGGTTGGAGGGCTTATTTCCAAAATATCTTTGCTGGAGCTGCTGCCAGAATGTAATTAAATTACCTTGTCACTTAAAACTCCTTGGCATCTATTACATTAAGCAACCTTTCCTGACAGATCTACATGTATTACGATGACAGCCATCACATTGTCTTGTGCAACATTATCATGTCATTATCATTTTCATTTTAGATAAGTAAGAGTGTACAATGGGATCTCTTTAAACAATGCTGCTACAGTGTAATCGTGTTTTTGCTTAATGAAGCGGTAATTCTACTTATTTTACTTTTATAGACCTAAGTCTGGTGCTACCTTAAAGGTACCACAATTTGTAGAGTAATTTTTCTAAAAGCTAAAAAGTATGCATTTAGGGAAGGTTTAAAATTGGAGCTTTAGATGTGTGCACCTGACTGTAAAGATTGGTACAACTAACTTAGTTTGTCTGCAAGGTCTTGGAACACAGCCTCAAAACAAGAGGAAGTCACTGCAAAACACCAATGCCACACAATCTGTTTTTATAGAAAAACCGTGAGAAATTACTGGATAAAACACAACTATACTGACAAACAACAGAGCAGCAGCAGAGGGAGCCTAGTCCCTTTCTATTTTACACACAATATATAATAATGACTCAAACAACACTTGCAGAGTATTCACAGAATACTTTCAAATGCATGTTCAAAGTGCATCAATGAACATAGATGACACGGAATACAAAATAGCCTACATATACTATGAAGTATTCTTATTCAAGCTAATGGCTCTTCATAAACCAACTTCCCCAGACAATCAATGCTATCGATTATAGTTCATGTTAAAACCAAGTAAGGAATGACAACATTCAAACAAGTGATTACTAATGGACCTCAGTACAGATTATAACCAATAAAAAACCACCCATGACCGAATAGGTAACAACTATTGACTGTATAAATGTGTGACAACTTGTTGTGAAACATTATATTCCAAATTTATCCAAAACCTTGACAACCCTTGTCCATGATGCTAAGACTGTAAAAAAAACTGACAAACTACCACCATGATCTGCAGACAACATTTTGCTCCCTTAAGGCACACGGTGTGCTTGAATTGAGCAGCTGAAGTTGGTGACCTGGACACATTACATTTGACCAATAACATACAATTATAACCACATCAACAATTGCAATTCAATTGAATACAATTCAAGTCAATTTTATTCATAGTATTAAATCATAACAAAAGTTATCTCAAGACACTTTACAGATAGAGTAGGTCTAGACCACACTCTATGATTTACAAAGCCTTCTAGTAATTACCCCAAGAACAAGCAGTGCAACAGTGTCGAGGAAAAACTCCCTTTTAGGAAGAAACCTTGGACAGACCCTGGCTTATTAATTGCACAGTAACGTTATGTTTGTACAGGCCAGGCATTATGACATCAGGAAAGCCAGCACGCAAAGAGAGGGCAGGGAGTGTATGCCACACCTACCAATAGTTAAAGAAAACCTCTGTCCCAATCATGGTGGCAAAGTGATCACTTTTCCTCTGGGCTTGAGGTCTTCCACCCGACCACCACATACAACTCCACTGACACTCAAATGTCCGCCAACTTTGTCCTCTTTCCACAGGTCCATTTTGAAAGTAGCCAACGTTAGGCCTCCCTCTCTACTCTTAGTCAGTCGTTTATTTTGGAGCAGTTTTTTTAATCAAAAGTGCTAGCTTAGCGCTGACAGTTAGCTAGCAACTTTAGTCTTAAAAAAAACACGGCACAATATTAGCTAGATGATGGAAAAATAGCTAACTTGGTATTTAATTTGAATTAAGCTGCTAGTTAACTTCTTGTTGTTTTGTTTTTGTTGAGCCACATTGCTGTAGCTTAAGTCCATCATCGAGTTAACAGTTTATGTCAGTATCATGTAGCTAGCTAGTACTGTAGTTAATAAACCTTCACCTGGTCTCTGGGTGGTCTTAAAATGATGTCCAGGGACAGTCAGGCACTGTCCTGTACACTGTCCTGTGACTCAATGACTCTCCTGTACACTGTCTTGTAACTCCCAGACACTGTCCTGTGACTCCATGATTGTCCTGTCCACTGTCCTTGTGACTCACTGACTGTCCTGTACACTGTCCTGTGACTCCCAGACAGTGTCCTTTGACGCCCATGACTGTCCCGGGACAGTCAGACACTGTCCTGTGCAGTGTCCTGTGACTCTATGACTGTCCTGTACACTGCCTTGTTACTCCCAGACACTGTCCTGTGACTCCATGACTGTCCTGTGCACTGTCCTTTGACTCCAAGACTGTGCTGTCAGGCTCAGTCCTGAACAAAATATATACACATATACATACACTACTGGTCAAAAGTTTGGGGTCACAAATTTCCATTCCATTCCATTATAGCCAGAATACCAGCTGATCTGAGTGGGTGGCTGATTTGTAATGCAATATCTACATTGCCCAACATCAGCAACCATTCATCCAATGTTCCAAAGGCCCATTCTGTTTACCAATCTGATATCATTTTAAAAAAACTAACTGAGAAAACACTGGAAAATCCTTTTGCAATTATGTACGCACATGATGTAGTCTGAACTGCTGCCCTGGTTAAAAAAAACAATGCAACAGATCTCAGCTGGTATTCTGTCTATAATGGAGTGCAATGGAAATGTATAAGTGACTTTAAACTTTTGACCAGTAGTGTACATACTGTATGCATATGTATTTAACAGTAATGGAGTCACAGGACAGTGTACAGGACACTGGAAAGTGACTCCATTAAAGTGTACAGGTCACTGAAACAATTGGGCTTGACATTAATGCTGCCATCAGTCTGTGTGAACAGAACTGTGTCCATGCTCTGATACTTTTTGGCTTATTGATCAGAATTAGGGAATGTAGAGAAAATCAAATATCACATTGTTTTGACAAAATACCTTGGTATTGATACTGCAACAATATTGTAGTGTTAACTATTGGTGCTTTCACAAACTATTTACTCAATGAGATTGTTGATAAATAATCATTAGTTATGTGAATAAAATGATCAAGTGGGTAAGGGCGAGTAATAGAACAGTTACACAGTTAACAGTCTGGCAAGTTCAGAAAATGACATGACGTCACCATAACGCAGCCTTTAAAACCATGAAAAGACAACACTTATGCCATATTATGATATCCAAAATCTAGGACGATATTAAGTCTCATATCACAACATCAACCTACATATGCTTGTTTTTGTTTTTGTTTTTTACATATGACCCTATACTGCAACCTTCGTTATCAAATGCATGTAAGGCCAATGTACAATATTGGCCAACTACATTTTGTGAATTCCCAAAGGACCACATTCTTGACACTCTCTTCGAGTTAAGCAATGTACGTAGCTGACAGAAAATAGTTGTGGCTGTACACACTGTAAGATCAGAAGGCTCTTGCCCATGAGCTAATCATTCCATGTGCCATATAGGCAAGTGTTGACTGAGTGTTGCCTGTTTATTTATAGGCGTCTCTAAGGTTCCACAGCAGAGGATTGCTCTTTAAGCTGGATTCAATTACAGCTCTGGTGAAAGCTGAAAAAACAGCATCTATACAGACACAAACATGAGTATAAATTCGTAATACAAATCTGTAGGCCTAGTGTTTTGTGCTGTTTTTACAGTAGTTGAAGCACACACTCGTTACGTTTTCTCCAGAGAAATACAGGTTGCAAAATTAGACACATTTAGGTTAAAATTTTAATATTCATGTAGGATTCTCCTTTATTGTATTTTGATTGCTATGTAGGGAACTTGTTATGTATTGTTATGTAGGGAACTTGTGTAAGAACTGTTAATGTATGGATATACAACAACTGTGATGGCAACAACAACCTACAACTTCAGCTCAGCATGTGCTGTCATCATCCCAAACCCAGTTAACCAGTGGCAGCATGAGGAACCCACAAGTCCGCTGTGCTCGCAAACATACCTTCATGTTCAAATTTGAAGTTGGATACAACACAACTGAATACAACAAAAAAGAATGCATAAGTCGCCAGCAGCAGAAGTAATTGAGAATAAATCATTCTAAAGTTGAGGAAAATCAGTTAGTGAAATCAGCTTTGAATTGGACCCCATGCGTTAAATTAGCCTTGTTTAAAATCACAATGGACAAAACGAAAGATTAATTAATGAGCATGCAAGTTAGAGCACTCCGGAAGCTACTGTATGGGTTGAGAAATGCTGTCAGACACATGGTAACAACTTGCAGTCCAGATGGTCAGGCCCAACCTTGGCCTGACAAAATATCACTGTTCAGCAGCCTGTTTACGTTGTAAAGCGCACTGTGACATGTAGGGACATGGCAGGTGAGGAACAAAAAAGGAAAATGTTAGAGGTAACACTGAGTAAACCTCTGAGCTTCGGTACAAGTGAGTCCTTGTAAGTGCCAGTGTAAATATGGTTCTTCCTTTAAAGGAAATAATCAGAGAAAGGAGAACCTGCACTTACTTCAAACGAAATAAATTTGTACAAGCAGAATGTTTTTTTTAAATCGGCTGAAGAATCTTCAGCAGCTTGCCAAGAAAAAAACTAATCAGGGAGTATAGTAAAGGATGACAATCAACAGATTGTGCAAGCCCTCTTCATTCTCAATGTGCTGAGCTTTCCACCTTTTCACACAACACTTAACAAGACACAAGGATTAATATATCAATCATATCTCTACTAGAGCTGAAACACATAATTGACTTAAAGATTAGGTGATCTATACAGAAAATCTGTCTGCAACAATGTTTTTTTAATTCTTTGGGCTATACAGCAGCTCTGATCAGTTTCATGGGCCTAGTCATCAAAGTGACCCAAAGCAGCCTGAGGGAGTAGCGATTAGGGCATCAATTTGTAATTATTTTATGTTGTTCATCAAAAAGATAAACCACTTAATTAGGCTAATATGAATTATTCGATTGTTAACATTGTTGCAGAAATATTTTCTGTATAGATCACCTAATCAATAAGTCAATTATGTGTTTCAGCTCTAGTAGAGATGCGGTGGGTATATTAATCCCTGTGTCTTGTTGAGTGTTGTGTGAAAAAGTTAAAGCTCAGCACATTGAGAATGAAGAGGGCTTACACCCTAATACTGATAGAAGTCAACAGGAATTCAGTCAGCCTAGTTGAGCAACTAAATGCCAAGAGAGTAGAGTCTGAAAGTAGAATCATATTAAACATTTTAAACTTTGAGAGCTTTGAAGTCATCCTTGATTAATAACCCGTGTGGGTTTGCCTGTGAACTGATCCCCTTTGCAGTTGCCCTTGGTCTGGAGTTTGGAAGACGCCGTCTACTAAAAAAGGGAAAGGCTTGATCAAGGAGTGAAATTTGAATCCGAAGTAGGTGTGGTGCAGGACATGCAGAGATAATTCCAAGGAGCCCCGCCCTCAGGATCTAAGGTGTCAAGTTTCATCATGCAGCGCCCCGATACCTAGCAAAAACATGAACATCAACTTCAGATGACAGCAGGCTAAAATTGGTGGATATCAAAACCCAGTGACTGGCAACAAGCTTGGCTGAAGTATCAACTTTCTAGAGTGGAAGCCCTGGGTTCAGACACCTCAGGGTGAGGAGACTGTGTGCTCCACTCACTTGCAAAGCGGGGATTGGGGACGGTATAAACGCAGCTTAGGTTCCATTAGACAAAAACTTTCACACTGTTTATTAAATGCAGCTGGACGTGCTCTTCACATCTCAGCCACATAAACTGTCTGATGAAAACTAAAATGTTTGCTCCAATCCATATAAAGTTCCCTATTCTGTATACATTTAAGATAAGATCAATTAATTGTCCCATACAGCGACAACACAACGTACATCTTTAAAAAGAGCAGATCTATCACAGCAACTGTGGTGATAGCTTTCAAGTCAAATGACACAGGTGTCTTGTAGAACTACATGGTTATAAGTGATACACAATTGCAGAATAGAAATTCTGCAAAATATTGGCTGATGTTGTGGGATTTTTTTAAATTGTCAAATACTGTCGGTATCAGTATCTGTAAATTGGCTATATCATCTAGGTTAAAACTGGGCTGAATTTGGTAGAAAAGTCAATACTTTTTGGATGTCTGGGTTACTTATAACAATTATTTAAACAGCATTTCAATTAGGCTACTATACTTCAACGTTATGTTGGGACCTGCATCCCACTTAAACAAACCATGAAAAGATGTTGAAACCATGGTTATGTGTCTAAAAACTTTAATTTATCAACCAGATTTAGCTCAAGTTTAAAGTACATATACTGCGATTTGATAATTAAAAAAAAAACTTTCACTATATCACAGTATGCATATTGTATTTTCAGGGGTGTGGATGAGGCTGCCAATGGCAGAGAGAACAGTCAAAGTATGTTGAGCTTGATAATTTATATAAAAAAATTAAAGAACAAACCAACAAAAGTGTAGTGAAAGCAGTGGGAAAAACAGTAATCCAGACAGAAAAACAAAATCACTGTGAACACAAGACAAATAAATCCAACGACAGCACAGAACAGAACAGAACAGAACAGAACAGAACAGAACAGAACAGAACAGAACAGAACAGAACAGAACTGAACTGAACTGAACTGAAAGACCTTGACAACAGCAACCGGCAACCGGCAACCGGCAACCGGCAACCGGCAACCGGCAACCGGCAACCGGCAACGTAACGATCCCACACAAGACAAACACAGAACAGGGACTAAATACACCAGCTAGTAAGGACTAACAAGAGACAGCTGACACACCAGGTGAAGTACATCAGGGCGGGGCAGAACAATCAGAAAAGGCGGGAAACAAAGAAAGACAGGAAGACCAAGGATGTAACCAAACAGTAAGACAGTAAAAACTAAATAAAATAGGAAGAAGGAACCAACAGAAAACATGAAACCAACTAAAACAAATCAACTTGACACAAGGACAAAAACATCACAAGTATATTTTCCAAAACATCTGTTGAGAAATTGTTAAAGGATAACATGTAAGAAATTGGTTAATCCAGCATTCCTGACAAATCAAGGCACTATGTCACATTGATACTAACATCATGTCAAATTAAATATTGACATAAAACAGTCTTTCTCAGGGATTTGCAACACCCATTCTTTTTGAATAATTACTAGTGATCTTTTATTAAAATTGTAAGTCCGTGAAGTTAATAAAAAGTGGCTCAAATCAGAGACTTACCAGGTATAGCTCTACCTTTATAGACTCATCTGAGCGTCTGAGACGCTGTCATCACCGGCCTACAGAGCATAAGTCCCACTGGGGCAAATGCCCCCTATTTCATTTCAAGCAGAGTAGTTGGCGCTAGAATGATGTGATCCAAAGAAGCTGTTGACTAGCTTGGTGACACAACAACAACAATTTTTATAATAAACCTTCGATTTATAACACAATCTCACAAACATTGTACTGCCCTTGACCCTCCTGCATCACCACCACTGATGTGCTCTTGAGCAAGGCCCTTAACCACAACCCCTCCAGTGGAGTTGCTCAGGGGCCAGAAGATCAGACTGTGGTTTTACAAATTGTCCTAATAGCGACTCTGGATACATGCTTACAGAAACACACACACACACACACATGACACACACACTTTGTAAATACTTGGCCCTGGGTTTTGAGAGGAGCAAGGCCAAGGGGAGTCACTGATACAAGATGCTACTGTGATTACCTCACGTCTGTATTGGGTTAGGAAGGAACCTCATTCTGTTTATATTTAGATAAAGACAGGAAGAAGTGCAATCAATCAAAATGTTAATAAAGATTATGTGTTTCAGAATATCTGAGAATGGCTTAAACGATACATTTTTAAAACAATTGTCATGTTACAAATAATTCACAAACTTCAAGAGTCACATCCTTTTTGATCATAAAGAATTTTTTTTTCTCATGCTATGGTGTCAATTAGAGATTGCCTATTGTATTTATCATTATACTGTCATAAGTAAATAATTATGATGACATGAACTTCAATCGAGCTCACAGATTTTTTCAGCCATTCAGAGAAATTTATTTCTCTGAAGAATGATGAGAAAGCAGTTTTCTTGGTGTGAGTGGATCTACAGTATCTTGTTTCCATGGGGGGGGGTCTCCTGCATTCATAGGTTGAGCCATTAATAATGACTGGAGGTTCCTTGCTGTCAGCATTTATCCACTCTGCAGGCTTTATGGCATGTGTCTCCCAGGCTACGTCTCATTACATGCGGTCACTGTAAAGTATGCATGTGCACACTTTTACTTGACATGCACATCTATCTACTTATCTAAATGTATGGATTTGTGTCGAAGGCACCACTGGAGGACCCACCAGGAACATGAATGGAGAATACTGTTAATAATACAATCAAGAAATGAATATGAATAATGCACTAAAATAAGATTTGTGACGCAAAACAGACAAAATGTACTAACAATGCATTTGGAACAATTATAAATAAAGGTGACACAGGGAGACTACTCTGGATCTTGACAGATCGCTAAATCCTTTGAGTATTTTATTTCTTGTCTGACCGATATACAAGACTCACCTGTTCATTTCTCAGCTGGTTTGTTATTGTTTGTTTCCTTGGTTACAGTCAAGGCCTGACATCTGGGCTTGACCCAGACAGTCATTTGGTGAGCGCTATATGCTAACACGTTAGCAGCAGGCGGCACCGTGTCCTGACACTGACATTTGACACTGACATCCAACCCTTTCTTTAGTGAACGGAAAGGCCAAAAAAGCTGTGCTCCTCTAGGGTCCAGTGCTTGTTAACCTGAACAAAAATAAAAACCTCTCTGACATAAATGTTTGTGGTGACTTGTTGTACCTGCCAAAAAATTGACTGCATCAATGGAATAATGCAAACCATCCAGGTTGGTTTTAATAACACTGATTAGCACCCTTGGGCTATTATTAGGCTCCGATCTACAACTGCAGTGATTGACTTAGCTGATGCAGCTTTATGAAGGCAACGAAAGTGGAAAGAACTGAGCTATAAATAGATATTACAAATACTACAATGCTGCGGTACACATATAACTTCACTCTGCACACCCCGGCCATATTTTCTAAACCTTTTATCATTTAATATTTAAGAGTAATAGAATTATTAAACTCTAACATGAAAGGAAGTAGACCCTAAACCTGTTTTTAATAAAACACTCGGTTCTGCTGACTTCAGGGGATTTGCAGGGTCTAATAAGGAAAAAATAAGATTAGATTTAGTTGAAGGTGTTTTTTTTTTTTTACACCTTAGTATCTCAGTGGCCAGGTCACTTGTTTCCTGGGACTCCCTGTGTTTGAAGTTGTACAATTGAGCCCTTTCAATGCAATGAACGGTGAATGTAATTTCTGCTGTGGCTTCCTGAAGATGCTATCCTCTCTGGCCTACTCAAGTGTCGGTTAAGCCAGCAGTTTCCACTAGCTGGGTCCTGGAACCGCCCTGGTTATCCAGTCTGTATGCATATGCTTCAAATCCTTAAGGTAACTTCATCTTGTTTATTTCAAGAGACATTTAATAGCTGAAGAAAAAAAAACTCACTACCCCTAACACGACAAATCTGTTTGTTACTTGTTTATGTACTCCTGGTTTCTAAAACTGTGGGCTGTGACCCCAAGAAGACACAGGCTGGGTTTTGGAGGTTCCCCTTGTGACTAGAATAGCCCTGTGATTTCATGAATGAGGGACCTGCAGGGTGAGAGACTTCTTTTCTGAGTCAACTCCTGATCTATATAACACACTTGACCTTGCTCTGAATAAAAAAAGACTGATGACTCTGACGTGGGATATTTTAAAAAAGACATTCACTTACAATTAAAACGATTTTGTAAGGCTACCCCTTTGCTTGGAAATCACTGCTACAGTGAAGAGAGTGAGTATGAGAGGGACAGCAGCAGCAGCAACAGCAAGTGTCATCTGGTCTTCCAACTTGGGGAGGGCTTTGGAGTTTAAAATGGTGTGAATATGATAGCCATCGATATAGCTTATGCAAGTGGAGATCTGTCTGCACTATTGGAAGTTGACAGTTCAGAGGCACTAATCTGACAAAAAGGACTGTATAAATCAACAACAGCACAACGATTTCGGATATCAACAAACAAAACTGTTGGGGAGAAAAAAAAGGGGACATTGTCTCTGGCGGCTGCATGAGAAAGCGAGTTGGGAGGACGCAAAGGCAAAAGGGCAAGAGGAAGCCACCAAGGAGGTGAGTGACGGATTTACCCTCGGAGGGGTAAAACATGACTGTGGTGTCCCAGGAGAACCACGACGACACTGTAGTCGTATCTCCTTTGTTGCAAGATGCTGCTGGCTTGGAACCCGCGGACCAGGAGTGCAGCGAGAGGGTGGTCATCAACATCTCAGGTCTGCGCTTTGAGACGCAGTTAAAGACCCTCTCCCGCTTCCCGAGAACGCTTTTGGGAGATCCGCGTAAACGGATGCGTTTCTTTGACCCACTGAGAAATGAGTACTTCTTTGACAGGAACAGGCCGAGCTTTGATGCCGTGCTCTATTATTACCAGTCAGGAGGACGTCTTCGGAGGCCAGTGAGTGTACCTGTGGATATTTTTCTGGAAGAATTAAAGTTTTATGAATTCGATGAAGAAGTCATAGAAGTTCTCCGAGAAGATGAGGGCTTATTGAGGGAAGAGGACCGCCCGCTGCCGAACAACGTGTATCTACGCCAGCTATGGCTCCTGTTTGAGTATCCAGAGAGTTCAGGACCTGCTCGGATAAATGCCATTGTGTCAGTTATGGTTATTTTAATATCCATAATTATATTTTGCTTGGAGACTTTACCCGAGTTTAGAGAAGTCCCCGCAGTGCCCGACAATCACGCCAATGGAAGTGCTCACGGCAAAGCGCCCAGTCCGTTTACAGATCCATTTTTCATGGTGGAGACACTTTGCATTGTGTGGTTCTCCTTTGAATTCACCATGAGGTTTCTCTCCTGTCCCAGTAAAGCAGTTTTTTTTAAAAACATAATGAACCTGATCGATGTTGTGGCTATAGCTCCTTATTTCATCACCCTGGGCCTTGACCTGGCAGAGCATCAGGGCAGCAGTCAGCAGGCTGCGTCATTGGCCATACTGAGGGTCATCCGTCTGGTCCGTGTTTTCAGGATTTTTAAACTTTCCAGACACTCCAAAGGTCTCCAGATTCTCGGCCAAACGCTTCACGCAAGCCTCAGGGAGCTGGGACTGCTCATATTCTTCCTGATTATTGGAGTCGTTTTATTCTCCAGTTCTGTTTATTTTGCAGAAGCAGAAGACCCCGAATCTGGATTTTCAAGCATACCTGATGCATTTTGGTGGGCTGTGGTGACAATGACCACAGTTGGATATGGAGACATGTGCCCCTCCACCATTGGGGGGAAATTCGTTGGATCTTTGTGCGCCATCGCCGGAGTGCTAACCATAGCTTTACCTGTCCCTGTTATAGTGTCAAATTTCAATTATTTCTACCACAGGGAAAACGAGGATGAGGAAAATGTTCAGTACGTACACGTGACATGCGGGCAGCAGCAGCCATCCTTAGGTGAATCTGATTCAAACAAAAGTAACCTGTCGCTTTCAAAAACAGATTCCTTTCAGGAAAGCGACGACTTGGAAACTTTGACATATCCAAACGTAACCCCAGTGGAGACATACACAGGGAGACTGTCAGACGTATAAACGTTGCAAGACAGTTTTATTTCTGGTGAGTTGTCTTCCAGTGGACTTACAATTTGGGCTCCATGCCGGATGCTGCAGTTGTTTTACGCAAACTGTGGTCCCAAACATGGAGCCTCAGATATTCTTACTCGAAGATGAGGATTGTCTTAAATTCACAGTAGATGGATTTGAAGTGGGTGGGCCCTCACATGAAAGCATTTGGGAACCCCTGGGGTACGCAGTGAAATGCCATCAGCAGTGATTGAGCTATACGATGACAAACTTCTCAATCAATAAAGGGCAATTGAAATAACCAAAGAAAAATAAATGTTAAGGTTTTATTATTTTTAATTCCTCAGTTAATTGTATATATATATATATATTTAATAACTTCTAAGTGGTGTTTACGCACGAACCAAACTATGTCTTTAGACTGTTCTAAAATCACGTAGCCTCTTTTCAAAGTACCTGGACTTTAAATAAAGTAGAGGAGACCTCTTGACGCACCAGCTGTGCACGGAGAAGCTAACAAATGATACAATGAGAGATAAAAATCATTACCAACTTAAATTTTCTTTAGAGCTTGTATTATGCTTCTATATGAATGTGATCACGACAAGTGAGCTCTGAGCGCCACGTTGTGGATGATAAATGTCCCTGCAGACAACACTGCTCAGGCTCTGTGTGAGTTTGAGTATCTTTGCATTGTTGCAGCTGGCCCGATTGATGTAGGCATAAGCCACATAGATCATGCTCTTTGACTCTGTATGGATGCTTGTGATGGCTACTTCAGACGATTATAGGAAGCGTGTTACTCCTTCACAGTCGCAGAAAAATACAAGCATGGGATTCTCTTCTTCTCCGGAGTATTGGAACATTTACTCAAGGCTATATTCGTGCATCGCTAGTGTTGTAGCCTACAGAGACCTCGTGGAGGAAACACTTTGAAAATGTTCAGTCTGCCTTAATGGACATTGTGTGTATCATCATTAGAAAAAACAACATTCTTTTGGGCAGGCTTTCTTAATGACCACGCTTTATTTGTGTAAAAAAAACCTGCGTTTTGTAATTCTGAATTGTCTCTTTTCTTATGCAGCTTTTAACACGAAGTTGGAGTCCCAACTGGCCTCTGTGCTGTTACAAACATTCGGATTGCGTTGCAGCTCCTGCCCACAACACCACAACCCCAGCCATTACAATGCATTATCTGCATGGCACGAATGCAATGTGAATTTTAAATGTAATTAAATATTTATTTTTTTAATTTAAACATGTATGTGAAATTAACTTAATCCTTTTTATAAATAAATTTGGACTCAAAAAATATACTACCACTTGTTATTTTTTTACTCTCATTGTACGGATCAGACTCACAAAAGGCAAACAGCAAGTCACTGGTGGAAAGAAAAATACAAATCCATGTCCATTAATTAATTCAACACACTTCACCACTTTTGGTGCTAAATGGTTAAAAAAGAGGCAGAACCAGACTTTGTGTTGTTCTGCTACACAAACAATTAACCAATGTTATAGTGATACATGTGGGGATTTATTTGGCTGGAGTCAAATTTTAACAAGTTAAACATACGTTTGAGGACAGGATATAGTTTTGTTGTGGTTGTAGAAAGTCAGAAGACAGTCAGCTCTGTCCCTCAATTTGTTTTAAGGCCCCGGAAAACCACCCAGCCACATGCAGGCCCTCAGCAATGGATACATGAACATTATTCTTTCCAAGACTGTATTGTAATGACTTTAATACATGCTGCTGTTTGTTTTGGAAATTGTGGATTTATGTGAGGTGTATCAATCATATGCGCTGTCCATGGTGCTGAAACTTATACTCTGTCCTCTGTAGAGCCAAACATTCCTGCATTTGTCTCAGATCTGTTGTCCCTTCTGGAGACATTTGTAGCAACGAGAGTTATAACTTAGTCAGTATCATAAAGTATCAGATATTGAAATGCATCCTGAATACAAAAAACCCTGATGGCATGTTTCATATAGATCTGCAAACACAATGAAGACAATTTGTATCGTTCTTATTGCTCACCAGTAAAATAATTTTACATACACTCAGATATTGACACGTCTAACAAACGCCAGTGGAATCCTTAAATCCGGGAGTGATGGAATGAGAAGAGGATTTAATCTCTCACCATATGATGGATTGATAAGATAGTTTTTATAAATAATTAAACATCTCAGATGTTACCCAATGTAGATTAGAGGTTTTGTTACATGCTGTCCTTTGCAGTCTGATTGCGCCAGTGCTGGCACACAAGCGCTCTTGTTTTTGTGGTGAGTGAAGAACTTCTGGCGACGTGCTTTAGTGGAGCCGGTCTGCATTGCGTCGAAACCCCTCCAACTCCTCCTCCTCCTCATTCTCCTGCTGCCTTTCCTCCTCTCTCCTCTCCCCTCCTCTCTTTTCCTCACCTCCCCTGCACTTGCATGTAAAATGCACAGAAAAACTTGCTTAACATTGTGGATAAAACATCTGGACATCGCTGCTGCACTTGACTCTCTCAACTATCCGTTGTGGTTTCTTTTATTCTGCTCTCCGAGCCGCGCTGAAACACATTCTGCCCGTCATCCTGTCGCAAAAAGCAGCAGGTTTCTGCTGATGTAGTGTTGTCTGGAAATGCCACGGGCTTGCTTATTGCCCCTTAATGTATCGCCCCCCTGAATTGCAGCGCAAGATTTTTTTTCCTGCGGTATAGGCTGTAAGCTATCTACACCACCGTGCCGCCGTGCAAGCAACTACCGACGCTGCAGCTTTGCCTTTCTCTCTTTTCGCTCATGTTTCATCTCTGGCTATCCTTGGTAGACTCACCTGATTTTCATTTTGTCTTATCTAATCTTGCTTTATTATCGTCTAAAGACATCTTGAGGCACTTTGTGGCGGACACAGTTAGGATGGCGATGAGCACAGTAAGGCTCTAGGCTTTATTTTTGGTAGGTGCAATGTAAAGTTGCCACATGACGCCCACTGCTGCCCTGCCGTTGGATGATTTTACTCGAGGATAACAGCATCCAAGACCTTCCAAGATCAGCCCACGGTGAGCCTCGAAACTGCTGACTTATACAATAATGATATCGGTTAGATCATTTTCTTTTCAACAGCTGCTGTTGATGCGAAGATCATACAAAACTACTGTATTGTTTTTCAATCTTGCAGATGCATTTTTGCCCTGCAGTAGGCCTGATGTAAGCATGTAAAAACATCAGTTGGTGTGATATAATTATCAGATGTCATGCGAGAAGATGTTATTTAGGATGCTTGGAGAAGCGTAGGATACATCGTTCATTACATAGAGCCACAGCATTTACGTGTTAAACTTAAGAAAACATCCATACAGAAATATCATACGAGTGTATCCGTAAAAACAGGATACAAAAATACCCATAGAATCACCTATATAAAGATATAGAAAATACAGTGTAGTAGAAGAAAATCTGAAAGTTTATAATTGTCCATATTAGAGAAATGTCGTATAAATTCCTCATTTGGGTAGTGTTTATTTTTTTTAACTTTACTAGCCTACTGGTTTATGGCACTAATTGCAGGTTGAAAGAATTAAATAAATAAATAACTGCAAAAAATGCTGAGGCAGCAATATCTTGCCTGTTTGATCCCATTATTCTCTCTCTCTCTCTCTCTCTCTCTCTCTTTCTCTCTCTTTCTCTCTCTATCTCTCTCTCTAAGTGACAGAGGCAGCAGTAACAACAGCAGCAGATGCACTGGCGAGCAGCAATGGTCAAGTCAGCGAGAACCGCAGTAGAGCTGCACTGAGGCAAAGCAGCCAACCAGCCCTCTCATATCTGGGGACGTCTCCAACAATTTAAGGGGTGTGGGAAGCTGATGAGTGGAAAATTTGCCCCGAACCTGAATGCCTGCTCAGTCAGACTAACCGGGATCCCAACAAAACTCCTCCTACTCATCCCCCTCCACCTCCTCCCAAAATGACTGTGGTAGCAGGAGATAACATGGACGATACCTCGGCTGTCCCGGGCCACCCTCAGGACACCTACCCCCCAGACCACAATGACCATGAATGCTGCGAGAGGGTGGTCATCAACATAGCCGGTCTTCGGTTTGAGACGCAGTTGAAAACTCTCTCCCAGTTTCCAGAGACGTTGCTTGGCAACCCCAAAAAGCGGATGCAGTACTTTGACCCTCTGAGAAATGAGTACTTCTTCGACAGAAACCGCCCCAGCTTTGATGCCATCCTCTATTACTATCAGTCTGGCGGTCGGCTGAGAAGACCAGTGAATGTCCCTTTGGATATGTTCTCAGAAGAAATCAAATTTTACGAGCTGGGAGTGGATGCAATGGAGAAGTTTCGTGAGGACGAGGGTTTCATCAGGGAGGAAGAGCGTCCTTTACCTGAGAAGGAGTTCCAGCGTCAGATTTGGCTTCTCTTCGAGCACCCGGAAAGCTCAGGCCCTGCGAGAGGGATTGCCATAGTGTCTGTGATGGTAATCCTGATTTCAATAGTCATATTTTGCTTAGAAACTTTACCACAGCTGAAACAAGACACAATTGGTCGAATGATAGCAGTTGGTAACACTACTGTTTATTATAAGCCAAATATCCTCACTGACCCCTTCTTCCTTATTGAGACTCTCTGTATAATCTGGTTCTCCTTTGAGTTGATTGTACGCTTTCTGGCGTGCCCCAGCAAACCAGCCTTCTTCAAGAACATGATGAACATGATCGACATAGTGGCTATCATCCCTTACTTCATTACACTAGGCACCGAGCTGGCCGAAGACCCAGAAAAAGAGGGGGTGGGGGAGCAGGCAACATCTCTGGCCATACTCAGGGTGATCCGTCTGGTCAGGGTGTTTAGGATCTTCAAGCTGTCACGACACTCCAAAGGACTGCAGATTTTGGGGCAGACTCTCAAGGCCAGCATGCGAGAGCTCGGATTGCTGATCTTCTTTCTGTTCATTGGAGTCATCTTGTTTTCCAGTGCTGTCTACTTTGCTGAGGCAGAGGAGGAAGGATCCTGCTTTGGCAGCATCCCGGATGCATTTTGGTGGGCTGTTGTGTCTATGACAACTGTGGGCTATGGGGACATGGTCCCCATCAGTATAGGAGGCAAAATTGTAGGATCTCTGTGCGCCATCGCTGGAGTGTTGACAATTGCCCTCCCAGTGCCTGTTATTGTGTCCAACTTCAATTACTTCTACCACAGGGAGACCGAGGGAGAAGAGCAGGCCCAGCTGCTCAACGTCAGCAATCCCAACATCCCCTCTGAAACCAACTCCAGCCGCCGTAGTTCATCCACCGTCAGCAAGTCAGAGTACATGGAGATTGATGGAGACATAAACAATAGCATTGACAACTTTAGGGAGGCAAACCTCAGAACTGGCAATTGCACTATAGCTAACCAAAACTGTGTAAATAAAAGCAAGCTGCTTACAGATGTTTAGACACTAGTCAGTATTGTTGGGATCTCTATGGGACTATCGTATGTGGAGTAGACCATCAGTTAGGAATGCTTTATTAAACTCCCCAAAGCGCTGTATGCCATTAGGCCTACAAATATGCTCAGCTATATAGAAAGGAAACAGAAAAATCAACGCTCTTAGAGAATATGACAGGTAGATAGAATAATTAATTCTTCTGTTCCTACAAATATATAGGTACATCAAAAAGAAAACGTCAACTATTACGCATATACACAGCTCCCTGGAGGATGCAGCGCACACACTGTCCTGTCAGATGACGGTGTGATTTTCAAATCTTATGCATGGAGTACAAATAACATTTCAGCAAGTTGCACAATGTACCAGAAAAGTCTGCAGAGACATGCAAGCACCTGCAGCCAAGTGGTAAGCACCCAGAAGTTAGGTGACCCCTGCTCCCTCCTCATCGCCCCTCTCTCTTCTCTCCCTACAAAGGAGATCTACTATTCAGCAAAGCACCTTATGGGAGGAAGACTGATCTCTCTTGTTTGGATGTAAACAGATGGTGATCTACTCGCTTCACAGACATCCGCAATGCTGCTGTTTTCCAGCAGATGCTGTAATTATGATATCACCAAGTGATTCAATGCCATACCCTTTAGATGCAACACAGCACAATGTTAAAGTGAGCTTCACACGAGCATGATTAGAGACTTTCCATTTTGATATCAGCATGCACGAGACATATCTCACATAATGGAAAGGATGTTCTTTCGGATACCTGGCTCCATCCCCTCCTTCTCATCTGTTTTCATACAAGTGCACTGGATGAGTTTTTAATTTGAAATGCCAATAATTTAGAAGTATAGAAATTGAATGTTAAATCTTAAGGGAACAGTACATAAATGAGATCTTAGCATGAAAAAAGTTACCTGCATTATGGTCTATCAACTAAGGTACTTTTGTACCCTGGTATATTTAATGCATGACATGAGTATTCAGCTTGTTGCAATTCAGGCACTCTGCAGTGCCCTATTGTCAGGGAAGCTAAAGAAATAAAATTCTGGATGTTTCCGAATTGCGATCAAATATTTCAAAACCCACCTTGAGGATGCAGAGTTTCTAATTTAAAAATAGTCAAAGATACCAAATAAATATTATCAAAAATGCATATAATTATAATAAGCACCAATTACAGTATTACATCAATAGTGCAGTGCATGGACCTTCTTTTACCAAGAAAAGTTAACATATCATTAGTCATGCTTCCATTTCCACGTCACATTTGAGTACATATTGGTCTGGAATCCAGTAAAAAAAGGATCAATACCAAATTTCACTTCATATTACAGAGAATTATTCAGACATTAGTTGCTAGTGCCTTTATCCCTTTCACCAACAGGACCAGTGAAAGTGCCTATGTGCACAGTGGGATTTGTTAGGTTGAGCAGAGATGGTTTACCTTGTGTTTTAGTGTTGATAAACTGTTGGTCACGATGTTAATGATGCCAGATGAACAAGGTTGAAACAGCACGTGATTGTGGTCAAAAAACTAACAAAAGATGATCCATGGTTGATATGCACAACCCAGTTTTCATGCTGTCATGCACTTAATTATGCCCTTAAGCAGCAATGTATTGTACTCTGCATGTTTACCAATCCAATTGAAAAGGGAATATTCATAAGTTTTAAACATATTGTATTTATATCTATTGTTTTTGTTTGTGCACCATGCATCTTTTCAGGGTCTCTACCTCAGTGAGGTCATTGCAAACTTGCTGCAGAGCTGCAAGCTTCAATGCAGGGCTTCCTATACCATAATGCAAAATGGAACCTTAAGTGTAAACTGCAGTCATGCAACATTGAATGTGAGAATCCCAAAGTATAGCCTTTACACAAGCACTTAGGACAAATAGTATACCACTAACCCCGCTCCTTTCATTCGTTTAAAGCTACGCACAATCAGAACATTCATTTGTAGAGATTGCTTGACTCTCCTAACAGGATGAGATTGACTGTTTTATATGTTGGTTTCTTTGAAACAATGGTATCTAAAGTTGTGCTGCTTGAATGTGTTTCAACACATGCGTGTATAAGACAGTGTAAACATTGTTATAGTTTTAAATCCTGCTATCTTTGGGCATTATGATGCACAGCAAAGTGCAGCCTGTTTTTTTGCATATCATTTTGTTCTGTTGCTTGAAACATTTTTTGATAGTGAGATTTGTTTACATATTTTTGCTGCCTGGAAGGAGATGATGGGGGCAAAAAACATCAAACACCATAATGTTTCTTGGCATATTGTTCCAGACAGACTAACTGCAGATTGGACAAATTGTAATGACTACTTGAAACTCCCCAGCTACTGTACAGCTATACACTCAGTAATGAGATGAAATTACCCAAATAATAGTTAGACTTTGTAATGTATGGTACGCTGTTTTTTTTTAAATTTAGCACTCTCCTGACAAGGTCCTTTGAAAAAGAAGCTACACTGCAGTGCTACTTGAATGTCATGTAATTGTTTATGTCGGTGCAATGGCTATCCTTTGTGGTGCTAGTACAGGAGTACCATTGTTGTCTTGTTCCCATCACATGTTATTTTGGACAAGACTTTTATCATTCTCTAATTCTTGTTATTGTTTTTTTATTGGTGGCTGGTTGGTTAGTTTTAGGGCACTATCTGTCATTTTATTTGGATGATCTTTGTACTGTACCACTGAAGAGTGTCTGCCTCAGGCGAGGTACAATTTCAAGAGCCTTGCTAGATGTCAGTAACTTCTCATGAGACCAAAAAAGATACACATTTGTGTCAGGGATCTTCAATTAGGGTTTCTCATACAGAAGGACATCAATAATACCCAATACTATATATTATAACGCTATATATAGATACAAGGAAATTCTCATTAATGCCGCTATCAGGAAATTGTTCGCTTTGTTAATGAGTTTCTTGTACGACTGATGCTTGAAAGTAGTGGTGTATGTAACATGTCCTGCAGGACAATACAAATGATACTCTTCACATTAGCAGTGCTGCGAGGGAATGTTTGGATGGTGCTATGCATTCAATTACCCAACAGAAACATGCATTCTTAACAGCAATAGAAAGACAGATAACCTGTTTCTTAAATGCTTTTTGTAAAAAATAGGAAAACAAATCTATTTTGAATGTCAGAGAAACTGCGATCACTTGACAGATAACTCACAACAGGGCTGTTTATGTACCAACCTCTTACCCTCTGTTCTGTGATTTTGTAAGGTCAGTAGAGTCCAATGTAGAAGGTGACATTTTATTGAAAGAAATCTGTGAGAAGTCTAAATATAGGCTTTGTAAACGTGGCGGTCCCTATTTACCACCCAGGTCAGACTGGAGTTGTTTTGCAGTCAGGATCAAAGCATGCTGAAGGGTTCAGTCGAACCTATAACACAGTCCCAAAGGAACAGCCCATAATGCACTTAGAGAGGATCTATGGCTATATCGTCAGTTCACTGAACTGATCAGCTGTGTGAGTGAAAGTCAGAGATAGTGCCTAAATTGTTTTACATATTAATTTGTTTAGCTTATTGTTAGATGTTAATGCTTCTGCAAACAAACACAAGTGAGAAGATCTAAAAAAAAAAATGATGTCATTAACATAATTAAACTATAAGAAAAAACATGAAATGTCATGAGAACAAAATGCAATTTAGCTACAATAACATAGAGAAAAAGTAACCACTATATACTGCAATTACGTATGAATTTCTTTAATAATGTGTTTTTATTTTCCTTTTTTTGGTACACTGTAACATGACTGATTTAGGTAGAACATGCCATATACTGAAATATCAAAGACAAAATGTTCCTCTGGAAAGCCAAGTTAAGAAAACTACTGTATTATGATCAATTGCTATAAACGAATTGATATGGACAAGAATTGTACTATTATAAAGAAAAAACTGTGTGGTTTGTCTTCTTGGTTTTAAGTTAAAAAACAAAACAAGATTTATTAAAACACCATGTTCACATTCTTCCAATCTACAATGCTACAATGTATCTCTACAGAAACCTACTAATCACAAAAAACTGCATGGTCAATGGAAGACTGCATGAGTTTTGCCTTTCAAACTATGGATCAACTATAATACATAGTTGCATCATTTAAAAATAAGAAACCCTTGCTTTCATCTGCACCAAGGCTTCCTGTAAGGCCCTGTTCAGAAGTTGTTGTGTTGTGAAACGTGTCCTCCACTGGATTTCTTAAAAGCACCTTAGCGCTGACCTCATTACTAAGACAGCGTTGGGTATGCGAGCCGTTTTCAGCGTGTTTGTAATTTTCAGGTTGTGCTCGCTAGGCTCTGAATGTGAGGTCAGGCATTAAGGGCTATTTTCTCAAACTTTATCTCTATTCTAAGACAGAAATGCTTTTCCAAGTGACATTTTTCCCATTGTCATCTCTGTCTAGACTGTAGTGATACTGTGTTGTGGAAACGTGCCCATCATGTCTAAACAGGGCCTGTACCACACACCCTCATCTGCACTACATTGGTTTTAAGGCATTCTTGTTCGCTAAAGGTGTTGATGTTGGACTTCTTTCTGCCTGCTGAGGAGGCACTTAACAGGATCAAATGATGGGACGTTGTGTACCTCACTCGCCAAAGGTGATTATTGATGAGAAGGTCTTGTATGCGTTAGAAGTGGCTATGAGTTTGTCTTTCCTGTCAAGAATGCACACTTAATCGCTTGTAGGGAAGCATTGGAGCAAACCGCAAAAATAACTGATTAATTATTCTGCTCTTCTTTTCATCCTCAAGCAAACCAAACTCTGATTGTGTTATCTAATCTAGCTGTCATTGTCATGTCGTGTTTACCAAGGGTTATGCTACAATGTGTTCAGTTTGTCAGATGATGACAAAGGCATGGTCTGTGATCTATGCAAGGATTATTTGTTTTTGTTCTTTTCTTAAATCACTTATGATTTCATCTTACATTAACTTAAATAAATTTTTAAGTATCTGCTGGTGTATTCTCATTTCGGCTCGGGATGGGTGTGTATATCTACACTACAGACCTGCACAAAAATCTACATAAATCAAATCATCTGCAGAAAAATGCTGCAGTGTGCAAGAGTTTTAGGTCTCAATCTTAACGTGTCCTACCATTGTATTACAATACCCTCTGACTGAAGTCATTAGCAGTGATTCACGGGGCTGAGGTAATGGTTACACACTAATCCTCCTGTCCCAGGGGAAGCCCACTTACCTTTGTCATTACCTGCGAGTTGTTACACACCTCAGGGGCCTTAAGAGCTCCCTTCCATTCTCTGCTTCTTTCACATGCTTAAATCCATCACAGCGTGACTCTGAGGGGTTGTGCATTTGCTAAGTGCGGGATTTAAAGTTATTACGGCTGCAACTTACATTTATTAAAAATAGTGATACATGCCCATCAAAATGCCCAAAGCCCAAGGTGAGGTCTTCAAACGGCTTGTTTGGTCATTCAGTGTACTATAACATAAGACAAATAAATGCTGTGAATCCTTACATTTGAGAAGCTTGTACAAGAGAATTTGGTGTTTTTTGCTTTAAAATTTATTAAAATATAAATTGAGTATCAAAATAGGTGTTTCAGAGTAGGTTTTGAAATGCTCAGTTAAGTTTTTGTAATCCATCTATTTAAAATATAACCTTTTCAAGCATATTCTTAAACATTTTGTGTCTAAAAGTGTGATCTATGAAATGATTTAAAATCAAATCATAAACAGTGATAAATATCTTTAAAACAGCAAACAAACAAACAAACACAACCAATCATAGAACTGTCAAGCGATAATACAAGGAAGTGGGCGCAATTTTTGGGCTTTGAAAATAATGAATGCCAACTTCTGTCCTGTGATGGCGTGAAGCTGAATATTTGTGGAGTTGATAGGACAGCAGAGGCATCACGCTGAATGCTGCAGCTCATCTGTCTCTCTCTCTATCTGTCCATCTGTGTCTCTCTGTCTCTTTCTCTCAGTTTCTCTGTCCGCCGCAGGCTCTCTGTTGTTTGCAGCCCGGCTCTGTGTTTGCTGTTTGGTGACCTTAACAGAAGTAAGCCTCTTCTGCTTCCTTGTCCTCTGCATTGCCCTCAGGAAATACTGCACTCCTCACTCTGCAGGCAGCAGCAGTAAGGGTGGGGTAAGCTGGCGCTGGTCCCACTCTTCCCACTCTTCTTGCATACACACACTTTTTCTCTCACCCTGTCTGTCTCTCTCTCTCTCTCTGCTGTGAAGCTCCACTGGACTGTAATAGGACAGAGCATAGCACAAAAGAGGAGCTCAGTCATAGTAGTGCAAATCACTCTTGCTTTTTTTATTTTTCTCTCTCTCTTCCTTATCTTATCTTTCACCTAGGGATTCAAACATCCAACCAATACTGTCAGAAAACATTTCTACACGTTCATTTTGTACTTTTTCCATGTCCTCCATGACCATTTGTCTAATCAATATTTCCATATCCGCATCATGTGCAATGTGAAAGACAAACCCACAAAGAATAACCAACTAACTTATCACTGAAAAGCATTCAATCGTCTTTCAGTTCATTGTTTTGGTTTCAACTTTAGGGTTAGTTAGTCTCACTGCTGTCATCAACCCCATCCCCATCAGCAGCAGGCAGCTGTTTTCAGTAAAAAACATACTAAAAGAAAAATAGAAGCTTGGATTTAAATCCACTGTACGCTACCTGCCCAGTACCAAACAGCAGACACAGTTAGCGACCAGCTGGAGAACAAGGTGGAGCAGCTAAAGAGCCAGATATTTCCATCTGGAGTTGGTAGAGACCAAAATTGAGCTAACAGGAAAGTAATTATTGGAATTTTGCCAGGTGCCCGGAAACACAACTACAACTGAATACTAATTTCTCTTTAACTGCTGGATGTATGAGCTGGCACCTTTTTGCATTGCAACATAGTATGTCAGTGTTGTGTTAAAACCTTAGACTGTAAGGTTTACAGCTTGTCTTATTCCATTTTATCTGATACTATGACGTACAAAGTATATTCTGTACTCCGTGGACATTACAATGTATACACTTTGTGAAAAATTAAAACCTATAACAAACAACGCCATAAAAAGGAATATTGACAACCTGGCATTATTTGGAATCTCTGAAACGTTTAGCATCTACACTAGAATTGAATGTAAAGTTGTATGTGTTTGAACAATGTATTGATACAGAGCACATTGTTTGTCAGTGAGTTTAAAAATTAAGGTTGCTGAGATTCTATGTTTTTGTTGTTGTCAACAAATTCCACAAAAACACGATATGGCGTTAGTCTGTCTCTCAATACCTTTGGAGACACAGGCCCACTGGTTCCTACTGAGGATGTAAAAAAAGAGTTCCACAGTTTATTTTCCATCAAAGACTGAATAGTATCTTAAACAGGTCATCAATGTGCATTTTAGCATACAATAGTAAAATGGGTGCATTGTGCATTTGTTGGGGATTATTTTCAGCTGCGTATCTGGTGGTCTGAATATTTACAGCAACGTGATGGTGTATGCAGGATTAACAGTGCCTGTGTTTATGGAAAAATGTCACACAACGATTTAATAGGATCACTTCATTGTTGACTTGTTGTCAAGAAAAATACAGAATATCAACAGACTCATATTCTAAAAAGTTAACTTTACACACTTCCTGGTGGATGTTTATTAGATGTTTCAGGTCAACACATGACACCCAGGTCTCAGCCTCCACTTGCAAAGGAGAAACATGTAATTGTAACCGTAGTATAAGCCACTGTCTTGGTAATCCCTGATCAGCATGTAGAACTAATTGAGGTGCTGTCATTTAGTTTAGTGGTGCAGTAGGCCTCTATTGAGATAAATGCCCACCCCTCCTCCTTCTTCTACGCTCTGTTTTACAACTGCCTGAACCCAACATTCATCAGCTGTTCGGGAAAATGTGTTCTTATCAACGAATAAGTGTTTACAACCATGCCTGCATGCAAATGTACTGTGGCTGCTCATGTGCTCACTCACCCCCTCCCACACACACACACACACACACACACACACACACACACACACACACACACACACACACACACACACACAAACACACAGAATGGCCGATTTGCCTGAGTCAGGCCTCTGGCTCACTGGCTATTCCCTGATCGATTTCTTTGAAGACAGACTCTCATTCTGTTTCCCTTGTACAAAAATGCCATGGCATTGCTGTTGACATCTACCAAAATGTTCCTCAAGGGCCTTTTCATTGTGGCTTCATAACAGTACCATATGATCACTCCATATAAAATCACAAGTGTCCACTGGTGTTGGCTTTATCGCTGTGTAAATCTAAATGCACAGCGGTCCGCCTCTAAGAGCCTCATGTACAGTAAGTTCTTAATGTTAACAATGTGCAAAATAGCTTTGACAGCATTATTGGATCTCCCGTGCTTGAGCCAAAGCCCTTGGGCCTAACACTATCCCACCCCAGGTCCAAGACCACCAGCTTCTCTTACCCCCCACCTTTCCCCCGATCCCAGAGGCCCTCTCTCTGGCCCACTTCCTCTTTACATTACTTCCATCAGGCCGAGCTGCTGACACACTTGTTTAATAATTAAGGGCACGTCCATAATTTCCTCATCCTTGTGGAAGTCCACAAATGGTCTCTGTGATACTCAGGCCAGTTAAATGTATCTCTTTACCTCGAGCCACTGACAGTCCTACATCACTGTAGTGATGGGTAGGAGATGACACAATCCAATGAAGGTGTGACAATCAGGAGGAATGAGTTCATCAAGAATTACCCACTCATCTTTTTATCAGTTAATCCAATTTCCATTGACGTAGACACACTCACACATGTGGTGGTGTCTGCCATCACACCGTGTTATAGGAATAATGCATGATGCAGTACATTAACTATAAAGAAGCATCAATATGTCTGATTGTCCACCGTCCCTCAGTGTGCCCATAAAACAATCAATCTATAAACTGATGAGTCCATCTATTCATGCACTCATCCATGAAAAGAAGCAGTGCCTTTACAAAGAGCCATGCTACTAGGTCCATGCTACTAGGTCCCTGAGGATGTACTTTGGCACAACTGTGCCTCAATGTTAACATCACATCCCATGTTCATAATGACAAGCATCTTAGTTTTAGAAAGCTAACATTTGCTAATTAGCACTAAAGAGACTGCAGCTAAGGCTGATGAATATATCATCAGTTTTGCAGGTTTTGGGTCTTAAACCAAAACATTGGACACATTAATTTGAATTAAAGGTTAAGTAATGATCAAAGTATTTACAATTCATCCTGAGGAAAACATGTATTCTCAATCAAACGTCATGGCCATTCATCCAACAGCTGTGGAGACAAACTAAAAAACACAAATGTCAACCACATGGAAGAGCTGGAGGAAAAGTCAGAGGATCAACTAAGTCATCAGGATTTATCCTCTGGGGATCAGTAAAGTTTGTACAAAATGTCACAGCAATGCATCCAATAGTTGTTATGATGATGACGATGTTATGATGATTCCTTTTGGTCAAAGTGGTGGATCGATCGATCGACCCACATCTCCGGAATCCCGCCACTAGCATAAATAAAAAAGCACAACTATCCCTGAACTAACCCTAATGGCAGATTTGTTCAGTTAGTTTAAGATTAAGTACTGTCACTCAATGACAAAATGATGTTAATACACATTTTCTTTCCAATCATTTGTCCAGCCGGGGTAGAAATTGTTTTCAACGCTCCCAGCCTGGATGTGTCCTTGTGGTATCTGGCGATGTGGATCTCAGTTTACATGCTCCTCCTGCCCAGTGTGCAGTGTCAGCGGGCTTGTCTGGGGGAGAAAATTCAAAACTTTACATCAACAGAAACTGGTGCTGTGACCTTCCCGCTTCAATTACATCACAGCACAGCGCTTAAGGAGGCTGGCAAATACAAAACCACAAAAGGATATCACCATGATCACAAGGACTGTGCCGAGGTACACGTGCTGACTGGAGTCTGAAGCAGCACCAAAGGTCACTGTAAAGCTGGAAAAGGTGTTTAGTTGTTGATACGGTGAGTATGATCTTTTCAAGAAATAGTTCAACATTTTGGGAAATGTGTATTTCTTGGCAAAAGTTTCTGCATATGCAAAGATTAATTCCACTCATGTTTGTGTATGTTAAATATAAAACCGGTTAGCTTAGCTTAACAGAAAGACTTGAAACAAGGGGAAACAGCTAGCCTAGCTCTCTCTGAAAAGCTTCAATGTAGTTTTTGGATGGAGTGAATAAACAATATACAATGTGTTACTTATTGAACTTTAGAGGTGCTGGTACTGCAGGCTGGTTTTGTTACCTTTGGATGGAGACAGGATAGCTGTTTCCCCATGTTTCAGTCTTCAAGCTAGGCTAAATAAATAACCACTGCTATGGCGCCAGCTTATATTTGTGGAATGGATCTCTCATCTAACTCTCTGCAAGAAAACACATTTCCCCACATTTCCCCCAAATTTCGAACTTGTCAGAGGTTTGCAAAGGGGGGACGGGGACCTGCAGAAGTCCTTGAGGGGGTTCCAAATAATCAATTTTACCTATAAGGCAAGGCAGCCTTATCCATTTATTTATTTTGGGAACCACTGCTTTGAGTCAATGGACTAAGACGCCACCACTACCATCCGTGCTTTTAGCCCATTTATTAGTCTCATTCATTTAACTGGATGTCTCAACTACAGCCTGGAAGTCATTCATCTCTTGCAACACATTACTGTACTCTATTGATTTGTTATCACTTCTTAAACCTATTTTGAAAACAGATCTTAACCTTATAATCGGTACTGAGGCATTTTAACGTTCAGGTCAAACATTGATGACCCATGTCATTAAGGGAAAAAAGCCAAACGAGGAAAAGAAAACATGCATTAAATGTGACTTTTTCCTGATGTCAAAGGAGGGGACACAGAGACATTGTTGGACATGAGCCACTGTCCATGTTGCACAACATACAGACCGCATACAACAGATCCATTACCTATTGTACGATGATGGAGGAGCATGTCAGTTTTCCTGGCCATGACACACTAACTGGACTGCTGAGGAGTTTACAGTAAAGGCTTGTGTGCACACTGAAAAAAATATCCAGCTTACTGAGTGATTTATACTAACTTTAAAACATTTTGAGTGTAAATTACAGTATGTGCCTTTTACTTTCTTTCTTTTGTTTTCACATGAAAATGATAATGCAAAGCTCTGCAAAGAAGTAGAATTATTCACTCCTAGCATTTGTAAATAATGGTTTTCAGTGTTTTGATTAAGGCAACAACTAACTTAACTAACATATTTTATTATGTATTAAACCACTGATTATGTTCTTGACTAATCAATTAGTTATAGATTGAATAGTTAGGTTTATAAAACATAAGAAAGCAAAAAGTGCGCAAGAGGATGAGGTGGTAAAATTCTCATAAACTGTAGAAGATGAAAGTACAGAATACTGTCATTCTTATTTTACACATGGCTTGAATAATGACCAAAATAGTTGCAGATACATTTTCTGTTAACCAACTAATCAATTAAGTGACAAAACATTTAGCTGTAGTTTTAATAGCTTTTTATATACTGTAAGACTACATAACCTGTCAAAATGGTAATTTCTTGCAGTGCAGGCAGCTCCACTGGTGAGAGAGCCTGTCTAAGGCTGACAAATGGAGAGAGTGCTTTCTGATGAGAGCCGTTCGGAGCCGTTCGTACAAGTTTCCCATGCAGGAAGCCAGACCAGGGCCAAGAAATTTTGAATATATCAACAACCATCATGTCATTGGAAAACCACATTTAAGTTCCAATTGTGACACACATGAAGTTTTTTTTTTTACAGTGTATGGGTTGGACAAAGCAAAACAGCTGTACACATATTAACGGATGAATGATGATCAGGCCTATCAGGCAGAGGCCCAGGGGACCAAGGTGTCAGGGGCCCTTAGGCCTCTGCCTTGGTTTGGAGTGACAGTTAACAATGCTTGTTGTAAAACACAGGGAATAAGTAAAAGTTCTGAGCCGTTCTAGTAATGTTGCTCCAAGGATGCAACAACGATCAGTCCACCACTTTGGTCCAGACTTAAATATCTCAACAAGTATTAGATGGACTTGCATACAATGGAGAAATAGTCATGTTCCCCAGAGGATGAATCCAATTTACTTTTGTGATCACAAAGTCAACACAGCGTTTCCTCTTGCGTCACCATAAGGTTGATATTTGTGTTTTTTAGTGAAGTGTCTTGACAACTAGTGGATGGACTGCCATAATGGTTGGCAGAGATTTTTGTTCCTCTCAGGATAAATTGTAATGCATACAGTATATTTTTTTAAAGATTATGTTTTGGGCATTTTAGGCCTTATTTTGATAAGAAATCTGAAGACATGAAAGGGGAGAGAGAGGGGGGGATGACATGCAGCAAAGGTCTGCAGGTCAGAGTCAAACCCAGGCCCGCTGTGTCAAGTAGTAAACCTTTATGTTGAGGCCCCTGCTCTACCAACTGAGCTATCCAGGCGCGCGTGAATTGTAAAACTTTTGATGATCCAGTGCCCAGTTGTACTTTGTGTTTAGCACAAATTAGTAAACGTTAGCATGCTAACACGCTAAACTAAGCTGGTAATAATAATATCCACTTATTCATACACTGTCAATGTGAACATGTTAGCATGCTGATGTTAGCATTTAGCTCAAAGCATCAAAGTATGACTGTATGTCCATATGTCTAATGTCCATATTCATAAGCAAGATGGAAAATTCTTATGCAGGTTGCATATCTTAAAATAACAAATACAAAACAGAGTTTGGAGGCACATAAGGTCAGGTCCCGTCAAATTAATTAAATTAATTAAATGAGATATCAACACTGCTGTAATGCAGTTTTTTAAGTGAGGGGGAGGGTTCAAAGAAAACATTAGTAAGGCCCACCCCCCCCCCCGAAATGATTTTCATACACTCTCCCAGGAAAATATAGTAGCCCATGCTGCAGTATTCAGTATGATATATGTGCAGAGGAGTGTCAGTGTGGATGTGAAGCTTACGCTAACCTTTGTTCACCTCCAGTTTGAACAAAATACTGAAGTACAGATAGAACGCCAGCACCTGAGAGTTCTGACTCACTCGTGAAATTTCCCTGAAAGAGTGAAAAAAAAAACTACAACTAATGTGTTATTGTATATTGTCTCCTAATCCATCATTGCCTTTCAGCACAGGCAGCTCTCTCTTACCGACAGCCACTGCAGCTACTGTGCCATCTCCATGTGCCCTCATAGCTGCAGTCCTCAAGGAAAGCGAGATTTCAGCAGTTTAACCAACTGAACCCCCGCAGAGGACAGAGTGATAAATCAGGACATTTCCTGCTTGTCCTGATGAAACACCTGGCCGTAGTTAAATGCTGTTTGCACAAATTTATTTGCAAAACCTCAGTTAGACATTTACAGGCTGGAATTTTAAGTCGGAATGATGTAAAAAAAAAACACATTAACAACACTACAACAGTGCAATATGCAACTAAAAGGTGATTTGTCTCAATACCTCTAACCTCTTTTGCTTCATCATTCATCCTCACTCCCAGTGCCCCCCTTCCCCTTCTGATAATGAGCATGAATATGCAGTTTCAGCAAGCAAATCAATAAACTGATTATTTGTTTTCAGCAACACTGTGAGTCACAGTGCACTTAATAATTAAGTCTGGCATGCTTTTAGGCTAATTCTGGGCCGGTCTTTTTGCACTGGAGCAAAAAAAGACGGCCCAAACACTGGAGTTATTTTTTTGAATTTGTAGAAAATAAACATGTGTTATTCTTGTCAGGTATGCATTATCTCAAAGACACCTCCATTATGTTTCAGTGCAGTGTCTGCTGATGAGTGTACGTTGGCCGGGAACACTCTCAGCTTTCCTCCCCATCTGTGTTGCTGCTGACTCATTGTCACAGCTTCTGAATCTGCTGCCTACTTGCATTATTCACACACACACACTCACCTTCTCCTGCCAGAGCCCCCTCAGCACCTGGAGCCTGAGACCAGAGGGTCAGAAACTAGAGGGGGCTAAAATAAAAAAAATAAAAATCGGGGGCTCAAACCAGCGGACCTAAAAACCACAGGGGCTGAAACCAGAAGGGGCTGTCTTTTTTACCCACTTGCCCAGTAACTTACGCCAGAACCAAAGAAACTATTAATTACTAACTGATTAGTCAATCAACAGAACAAATTTAAAACATATTCTTTGTTTATTTTAATAATTGAATAATTGTTTAGAATCTGCCTATTTATTAGCATATATGTTTTATTTATCATAAAAATAACAAGCATTCATACTTCTGATGACAGTCCAAAAATGATTTGGGATATACAGTATATAAATATACTGGTTCAAAGTTTTATTTCTTACATTTGTCTGATGTAATGTGTTTATAAATACTTGAACAAATATTGATTAAGTATTATCTGTTCTGATATGTATATCAATAAGTATACATTTAAACGTTTTTCTTGTATTTTGGGTTCCTGGCAGCTTTACACTTTGTTAAATAGACAAAATGTAAAACCTGATTTATAGCTGGGTTAGTGTTGCAAAAAGCGACACCATGCATGCGGGGTAATGACAGTTTAAAAGCTGCTAAGCAAAGTCAGCAAGAATATTCCAAGATGATCCTGGGCTCAGGATGGTTGATAAGCAAAAACAGTGAAGGCAGGTCCAACATGTTTTGGTTGTGGCTTTCTTTATAGGAGAAGAAATGATTGTTGGCAGACTCACTTTGGTCTGGCACAGTCTCAGACTTGACAATGATTAATCAGAAAAATAACCTCTGGATTTTTTTGAAAATCATCTTAAATTGCAATTCTAAACAGGAATAACTTTGGGCTTGCTTGCTGGGGAGCGCAAAACCCCAAATAATTACATTTTAAATCACGTGCATATTGAGTCACCTGATTCCAATTAACAGTAG
This sequence comes from Etheostoma cragini, assembly GCF_013103735.1. Classification (NCBI taxonomy): domain Eukaryota; kingdom Metazoa; phylum Chordata; class Actinopteri; order Perciformes; family Percidae; genus Etheostoma; species Etheostoma cragini. Next base: position 14,662,326 of record NC_048414.1, read on the forward strand.
AAATAGTGAAGCCACTGTATGAGTATCGACAGTGCTCCTCCCGGTGTCTGTCAGAAGACCTACAGGACAGAAAAAAGCATCTGCTGCAGGTATCTACTGCTGCATTGGCCGGGGAGAGAGCCGAGCTACAAACTGATATGCACACACTCTCTCTGCTCCCACTGAGAAGACAAACATGGCACTAAAGAATATAACGCCTCATTCTTATCTGTAGTATTGTTGCATTCAATCATTTGTGCCTAGTAAACACTTATATTTATACTTGTAATAATCATGGTATGGTATGTGCAAAAAAGTGTAGTATCAGAGTCATTCTGAGTAACCGTGTGTGTGTGTGTGTGTGTGGGTGCTCAACTCAAGTTTGACTGCAGAGCTTCATCACTGACAATGTGATCTGCCCCCTAGTGGAAGACATTGGAACGACGAGCATGAGGGATTTAAATTGACCTTCCTGAGGAGATATACACAGTATGGGGTGAGGACTTTAATGTTTAAATATTTATAAGTGCACATGTTTGAATTTGGGTGCTGAGAACACAACAGCAAACAAAACACCAGCTCTGAGTTTTCAGTTTTATTTAAGGTTCATTTTTCCAGACCTGCAGAGGACAGTTCACTTCCTTTAAGCGCCTCAATTTTGTTTTGTTTTTTCGCGCAACATCATGTTAAAACCCACTGTATGACTCTGTGTGGTTTCTCCTGGATGAGTTTGTTCATTTTGTGAAATACTGTTAAATAGGGAACAGCAGAAGGGGTGGGGTGGGTAAGAGAGAGAGAAAGACAGAGCGAACATGGATCAGAATTAAGACTTCAAAAAGAATAAAGGCGGTGGTCGGAGGTCGATCTCAAACCCTAAAGGCTGAGAGCTCCTTTACTACTACAGTACATGGTATTGTCTTGCAGCACCTTCCTTTGGGACACGCAATCACATTGTTGTTCAAGTCATACGCAATATTGCATACTGTTTTAGTGATCACTGACGCTAGACTCCCCATTCACTCACTTGAGCTCTTTTCTCTCATCTGTCCATGTTAAGGCCTCGTTTAAGCCCTCGTGGTTATACAAACCCTGTTGCTACCCTCTTTAGTTTTTTAACATTTCCTCATCCATCCAGTCATTGTTGTATCTACTTGGTGGCTGTCCGTGTTAGGGCTAGCTACTGTAGGTACCACACAGTGGCACTGTGAGTAAGAGTCTAACCCTAGTTCTCAGGATGTTGGCCACAATCTCCCAAAGCCATGGCGCCCCGCGGTTAGGCAGTGCTCTACCCTCTGATACAGAGGTTCAGCAAAATTTCCCCTCAAGCAGGACGGGGCCAGTCCAGGTTAGCCCTGCACTAAAGGGAATGTGGGCCAAGCGGCCTCTCAAGCAGGCCATCTGTGTCCCTACCTAACAGGGAGCCCATGCATAGCCTGTGCCCTCAACTCCCCCGTGTCATCTGCATTCACTCGCTGACAGCTAAATCCCAGCCCATTTTTGAACTTGTTTTTTGTGTTTTTTTTTTGTTTTTTTAAAAACACTCAAAAAAGCTAAGTGCCAACCCCTTTTTCACTCTCTCTCTCTCTCTCAGCTCGCCGTATGCACAACTCAGCTGTAAGGGTTAAACCGCTTCACAGTCTCCTGTTAAAGTGGGGAGGACGAGGGTCTTTGGGGCAAAGCTTCAAGAGCAGATTCACAGCTTGCTTCATTCCTCGACAAAACTGATCGTGACTTCGACTTTCAAAAACACAATGTTGTTCATGCTTAATCAATAGTTACTTTTAAAAAAGATCTCCCTTCAGCTAATTTGTTTCTTCGCCAGTTGTGGAGTTATTACCTACTGGCACCACTGGGGGCTCAATGCTATTCTGTTTCTTGTGCTCTCCGTTAACAGTGAGAACACAGATGAATCCCATGTTACGCCAAGAACTAGTTCTAAGGAGTGGTGATGGTAGCAGATGAAGGGTACCGATAACTTGTGTTCCACAAACAAAAACAAATAGGCTTTTGGATTAGACAAAAAGGAAGGAGGAAGAGAAAAAGAAGAAAGCATGTTTGTTACTTTGTTAATAATTTTTCATACTCTGCAGATTGGTGTGTATTGCATTGAGGGGAGGGGGGAGGGGGGAGCAGGGTACTGGATGAGTGGGTATAAAGTGGTAGTGGGGGAATGGATGGGTGTCTGCTGTAGTCTGTGTTCAGTGGCGGTCCACAGCGGCACTCTGTAGCAGCTCTGTGGCGGGCTGTCCCGGGGGTCTGAAGGCTGTCTGGAAGCCTGGAGGAGGGGAGTGGAACTGGCTGGCGGGGTTGGCTGTGGGAGGGGGCAGGTAGGGAGCCCAGCCGCCGGCGGCTCTGTGGTGGAGGGGGAG